>NW_016107389.1:5570904-5594477 GCF_001604975.1 Cebus imitator | reverse complement strand
TTTGAGACAGAATCTTGTGCTGTTGCTCAGGCTAGAGTGCAGTGGCATGATCTTGGCTCATGCCAAGATCATGTACCCTCCGCCTCCCGGGTTCAGGCGATTCTTTTGCCTCAGCCTCCTGAGTAGCTGGGACTAAAGGTTCGCGCCACTACACCGGTTAATTTTTGTATTTTTAGTAGCGAAGGGGTATCACCATGTTGCCCAGGCTGGTCTTGAACCCCTGACCTCAGGTGATCTGCTTGCCTTGGCTTCCCAAAATGCTGGGATTACAGGGTGAGCCACCATGCCTGACAGCCCTATGTGTTTTGCTGAGTGGTGAAGTCACTGAAATTTCTAATAAAGCAAGGAGCCTGGGGAGGACTCATCCCAAGGAAGTTGTAGGTGAGTTAGAAAATTGCCTTCTACTCAAGTATGACAGAACTCAAGGACTGGCATAGGCTGTCATGATTAGCAACTAAAGAATGGAGCTCTGATGCTTAATGTTTATATGTCTTTAAACCTTGCTTTAAATAAAATGCTTTATTTGTACTAGTTAAGTATTTGTTATGATGCGTTGTTTTAATGAAAACCTCTGTTGGACTCTAGTTGTGTGGGAAAGCAGGTGGGGCTTTGACTGGATTAACCACGTAGATGGAGAGTAAGGCTCTTTGGAGCCAAGTTGGTTCACACAGGTGGCACTGCCCACCCGCAGGCGTCCAGTGCACCTGGGTTACGAGTACTGCTCCTAGGAAGACACAAAGCAGGCTCTGGGAGCACCAGCCTAGGAAACTTGAGTCAACAAAGTCACCACAAAGACCATAGCACTTGCAGAAAGGGACAAGTATAAGGGGGGATGGGAGGGTAACAGGTGTGTATGCTCCTTTCATCTTGATTTTTTTTTTTAAACACAGCATACATTGCTTTTGGCAATTTTTTTTTAAAATGAAACTTTGGATTTTTCAAATGGACTTCTTTGCCTTTCATCTGTGTTTTCTCTACTGTTCTATTTTCTGATCCATTACTTTCATCTTTGAAACCTGTCATTGTGACTCTTGTATCAATGTAACTATCCGTTAAAAGGCCTTTTGCTTTTCGGGTCAGAAGTGTTTAGTAACAGACAATTGAAATGGTTTTATTTCTATTGACCTCAAACTTGAGAGTTATGCAAGATGGACTGTGAAATCAAATATTCAAAGATATGAGTGCCTTTATTGGAGTTTTTGATGAGGAGACAGGTTGAGGGGCCCTACGGGAGTGAGGAAAAGTGGAAAAACTGACCAGGACCCAATGCCTAGGTCCCTGAGGAACAGGGCAAGAAAGGGGCCAGGGAGATGGGTGTGGAGAGGATGAATACCTGTGCAATCTCAGGACACAGAAAAGACCCCATGGATTCTTTTCTTTCTTTCCTGGTTAGAGGAGGGGCATGGCGGACCCAGGCTGGCTGAGGGGCTTGGATGGGATAGTGGAGTTGGGGCAAAAGGGTGGGTGCTGTCAGTTAGAGGGGAGCCGTGGGCGGAAAGCTGAGTCAGCCTGGGCTGGTGCATTGTGGATGCAGCACAGCACGAGAGGGTGGAGAGGAGTGGGAGAGTAAAAGAGCAGAGCAGGTTCCGATAGCCGGTTTGGTCTGGGTCACAAACTCCTGCAGAGCGGCCAAGCCCTTTCCCCGAGGTCACAGTGCTCATCAAAACTGGAACCTCTGCTGCGGGTCCAACCGACATTCTTTGCTCTGAGCAAGTGGCTGTAAGGACCCTGGAGTGAATGACACGTGAGTTCCTCTCCCACCTCCGGGGTCCACGGAAGATGAGAACAGAGCAGTCGGGCTGGGAGGCAAACTTCATCCTAGTGTGCAGGTGTGCAGTGGACGTACAATATCATCTTTCACCGGGGATCTCACCCTTGGCTGCCACTCTAACGGCCAGACATCCCCAGTGCTGCTCTGGGGGAATCCATGCTGGCAAGAAAGATATTGGATTCAACTTCTTGGAGTCTCTTGCAATGACTTCAAAAGCAGGGATGAGTCTACAGTATTCTGGGGACCACTTAGCAATAAAGGAATAATCCAGCAGCCTGTGCAGTTTTAATAAGCACCAAGAATAACTCTGCCAACCTGTCTCTGCAGGCAGGGCCCAGAGGACCAGCGGAGCTCGACTGGTCTTGGAAAGGGTTCCTCTGGCCTGCTCCCTCCACCCAGAGGCTAGAGCTCAGCCAATGGGTTCTGCAGCCAGAGGCCAGATCTCAGGCAATGGGCTCTCCACCCAGGGAAGCCAAAGGATTACCTGGGGCGAGAGGATTGCCTGGACTGGCCTGTGAGTCAGGGCTGTGCTCCTCCCACACTGGAGGAGGAAGCCAAGGGCTGTGTGCAGGTGAGCAAACCAAGCTGGCAGCAGCCTGACTTCTAGGGTGTTGGCTTTCGTTCCTCTCATGCTGAGGATTAATTTGTCTAAGTAGCAATAGAGCAGGAGAGGGAACATTTATTTCTTTGGCTTTGGTCTGGGGTCCAGTCAGGGAAAGAGAGCGAGAGAGAGTGAGAGAGAAAGATTGCATGTATGAGTGTTTAAACCAATGGCACAGATCAAGGGAAAGGCAGAAAGTGGACCAGCGGTACCAGCTCTTCAAAAAGGTGCTGAAAACGTTTATCACAAATACTAAATGTAATACTGTTGAGGGAGACAGGATGGGGTTGGTGCCAGAAGGACCCTTTCCCAGATCCCGATGTTCATTTACTCTTGTGGTCATTCATTTGATCCAGTCAATCAGTCGTGTCAATTCAGTCATCAACATTTGTCCGGCATTCACTACATGCCATGTGCCGCACAGATTGGACTAAGGCCCAGCCTCTCTCTGCCTTCAAAGCACTCATGTTCCTATAGGGAAGGGGGAAATAGGAACAAGCAGACAAAAATAGATGTAATGTCATACATGCCAGTGTCATACATGCCAGAAATAGGAAAATAGATGATAGAAGCAAAGAGGAAGGCGGGCCTCACTCAGACACGACGGGGTGCGGACACTTGACAAGTAACTTGGATGATGCAGTGCAGACTGCCTGATGGGTGGGAGTGGGGACAGGGAGAAAACGCATTCCAGGACTTCCAGGAACAGGCTTGACCTGTGCCCTTACTGGCCCTTTCTGGCTGAGTGACCTTGGACAAGTGATGTCACCCACTGGAGCCTGGGCTTCCCAGCCATTGAGAGCAAGCTGATGCTAAGAGCTCCCTTGCAGGGTGAGAGTGAGCGTGGACAAAGTGATTATTACCTAAGTGACGGATTGGTAGCGTGTCTGGCACACAGTATGGGGCTGAGATGTTGAAGCCGGATCTCTGGTAGGGGGTCGTCCCCGGCCCAGGAGCCCATCTTGGCTGTGCCCACGCTGCCTCCCATCCAGCCTTCACCTTCCTTTTCCACATCCATATCCGACGTCAGCCTCAGCTCCTCCTTTCCCCAGGAGCTGTTCTTTGCTTCCTGAATTCCTCAAAGTCCTACCTCACTGCCTCTCCTGCAGAGTTAGAACTCCAGGAAAAAGCCAAAATTTTGATTCAGAACTCTGTTGTAAACATCCTTAAAGACAGGCGCCAGGCGGTGGGTGGGGCCGCAGTCCCAAGAGCGGAGGGGCTTTGGGTGCCTCATCAGCTTGAGGGGTGCGGGGCTCGCTGGGAGCTGAAAGGACTTTCAGAGCAGAGCCCTACAGGGTGCTCAGACGTCCACCGTGGGCTCGGAAGCTGCAGGCCAGGACCGCACAGTCTTTCCCGGGGGCCTCCAGGGTGAGCCTCGAGAGTCGGTCTCCCTTCTTAGGAAAAAGGGAGAGGTCGGTTCTTGTTAGGTGTGAGCCTGCTGCACCCACCGACTGGCTGCGGTGCCGATCTCTTACGAGCCCAGCGGCCCCACTTAGGGCCTCCCAGGGCCTGCCAATGAAGGAGGAAGCCCGAGGAGTGGCCGGGACTGCGAATCCCTAGGAGACCTCTGTCCTTCCCCAAGGGGGAATGGAGCCCGCATCTGCTCCTGTGCAGGCATCTTTGGGGAGGGGTGTGGATTCCTTCCTGTGACAGCTGCGGAAGCCACCAGAACACTGTGCAGGGAACATGAGGCTGGTTTTCCATTCCAGGGCAGGCCACGCCCTCTGCGGGGTGGTGGGGGTTGGGGAGTATTTACTTTTCCATAAATGTAAAAATTGCTTCATATGACTCCAGAGAATACTAAACACCTGTTTGCTGGTGGACTCTATCTTGTTTATTTTTTCTGTTTTCAGGAGCGGGTGGGACTTCCTCCAGAAACTGCTGGTTTCCTGAAATCTGGATGAAGCCTGGGACTTTTCATGTACTTTTAGCTTTGATGTGATTTATGTATTTATTGTGAGCTCTCTAAGGGACCTCAAACAGGGGGAAAAAAAGGAGTCGATTCTCGAAGAGATTTTTTCACTCAAGCTTAGCAAGGGACGAAAATACAACCTCACCAGTGAATATTTGCCCCTGATTGAGCATTCTCCAAAGTGAGGTCTCTAAGAGCACATGGTCTGTGTCACTTCCTGCTAGCTGGGAAAAGTCGAAGGTTCAGCACTAGGCTTTGACTAGACTTCCCGTCTTGCACCGCTGGAGGCTAGCTCCTCCTGATGTCCACTGGGCCTTTGGCTTTCAGTGACTGAAAGCTGTTTTTGTCACAGCAGAACTACAAAATACATACCTCATCTAAAAAATAGGAGGCATGGCTACCGTCTCTCCCTCTCAGAATGTGTTGCACCAATAGCCCTGGGGAGATGCATAGCCTTCTCAACATCCTGTGATCTAACACCTTTTACTCTTAACTATTCACTGGAAAAATAACAAAGCCATGGACATATTCTGATGATATTATCGATGGCAGCTTTTCAGGTTGACCTAATGCACTTTTTCCCCACTTAACGTACAACTTAATTACCTCCTGAAGACCCAAGAGAGGGTGGCAAGAAGCCCTTTGCAAAACCTTTTTCGTATTCCACTGGGAAACCAGGATCAAGGACAAGGGACAGGAATGGTGCAGGGACAGGGGCCAGTTGTATAAGATGTGTAATTTTGAGGGGTAGAGGGGAGACCAGATTCTGCTGGCAAGGGCTGAGGAACAGGGAGTTCTTTGGTTTCCGATGGGGAAAGAAACTGTAGACTGGTATTTAGCCCTAGTGGAGAGCTGGTCTCTAAAAATGGAAAGCACCCGAGATAACGGGGATAAAGATGGGAAAGTGTTAGAGGTGGGAAGGGTTAGAAGTGGCAAAGCCTTAAATGAGACTTATTCTTGGGTGGTGGTGTCCTAAATGTTTTGACTTGGAGGAAAGAGCCGGGGATGAGGAAAAAATGTCTCTGCTATTAATTAAAACAACAACATATGCACCAACATAAAGAAAAATCCCATTTAAGAAAAATCTGCCTGAGCTCTGCTTTAATTGCACGAGGTAGAAGGATGTGGTGGGGAGGCTCAGCTGCTGATCTAACAATAGCATCCGCTGACCCGGCTTGGGGGAAGTCCATTGCTAAACTTCAAAGGTCAGTTTGTGAACTTCACGTTTAGTGAGCACTTCCTGATGACCCCGTTTATAATTTTATTCTTCTTTCAAGAGACACAGTACAGAATATATGGGCATACATTTTTTTTTTCCTCCAGCAATTTCCCTGCTTCTGTAGGAGTAAAAAATGGAAACAGGTGCTTATGTATTTATTTTTAAAGCTCTCCAGCTACTGAGGACAGCAAGGACTTTTACCGTTTAATTTTGTGTTACTATCTAGCTCATGAAAATGCGTTTCTTCATCCTCTACATACATTCCTGATTAGAAAAAGTATAAACTGGTATGTGCTCTGCACTCTAGAAGCACATGATTTAAGACTAACCACACGGCATATACACAGAAAGCCATGCAGAAAATGCCTGAAGAGCCAGCTTTGGGGGCAGGATGGAGACATGGACCCCGGAGAGAGTGGAAAGGGAATTGTGCGAATCACAGAGGCAGAAAAGCGTTTATGTACAAGACCGAATCCTTATCATATATCCAGTTTAGTCAGGTTGATGTGGAAGAAATGACCAAGGTGGTGCTACTGGCTCTTTTGAGGGATTACCTGGCTGGTTTGGGGGAATAAACGCAATAACAGGGAAGTTAATTGATCACAAAATGACATGGCTGAGCCATATAAAGGCTTTATGGCTAAGATAGCATCTGAAGGTCCCATTGAGCAGCGGGTGGGGTGGAATGGTCTTCTGTGCTGAGGGGGTGTGGTGCACAGAGAAAAAAAAGTACTGCATTTCACAGCTCTGCCCTGAAGGAGCCATGTGGCGTATCATAAACTGGGTGCCTCGTAGGCACTGCTGCTGTCCACAGGCAAATTTGAGGAGCGATTAGAAGACGTCATGCCTTCGAAGCCAAGGCTGCTTAGCCCACATCGCCCAGGGCCGAGTCCTGTGCTTGCCCAGCAATTCCTGCATGCTGAGAAAGGAGGGGCCAGCCCCTGGGTGTCATCTCTGCTGGAGCCTAGTTCTCACTTAGCTCTGTGCCCCTGGGTATGCCACTTGACCCCCTTAGTTTTTATTTGCTTATTAGTGACATAAACGAGTTGAGTGAGATCTTCTCTAGGATAACTTCCAATTTTCCAATACTACGCACGGTAAAGAACACTTAAAATATCTGTTTCTTCATTTGGAAAAACAGCAATGATGAAGCCCTAAAAAGACAGAGGAACTCTAATTTTTCCCAGTTTGTTTTGCCTTTATGAATGTGATGGGTGTGAGGTCTTTGGGGCTGACTGGCAGCGTGATGTCTGTCATGGCAATCCCTGTGAACCACACGTACAGGGGCCTCCCGGAATTAGGAAATCTGAAGTAACTGGAAGACCATGAAAAGAGGAAGAATAATCAATCCCTGAGGCGCCTAATTAACTCGAGACATTCTTCTATTGTTCCTTACTTGATAAGGAAAAAATTGCCTCACTTGATAAGGCAACTGGACTTTGCAACCAACCTAGGTCAATCTCCTAACTCCAGATCCTAGGATCCCCTCCCAGCTTGCAAAATACCACCTGAAACTGTAACTTCTGTAACTTTCCACTGCCTATCCCAAACCTAGAAAACCAGCTGCTATCCCACCACCCTCCACTGACTCTCTTTTTGGACTCAGCCTGCCCACAGCCAGGTGATTAAACAGCCAGGTTGCTCACACAAAGCCCGTTTGGGGGGTCTCTTCATTCAGAGTGTGTGTTTTAACAATGGAAGGGGGGAACTTTGCAAAGAAAGAACAGACATCTCCCTGAGGCTGTGGGGTAGGGGGCAGATGCCCTGTGTAGACAGGGCTGCTCAGGCCCATGGGGGCAGAAGGCTTCAGCAGTGGCTACCCAGGTGCTCTGGCAATCCTCCCAGGAGGGAGCAACACCCCTAGTCTCTACTCCGGCCCCTCCCCAACACTGATGCGTTGCATCAGGGGAGATGTGCCCTGTCCTTGGCTATGGCTTCAGGTTTGGCTCAGTGCTTTTTGCTCTGCATACTGGAAAAGCTTATCTTTCTCCAGGAATATCAAAGTAACACACACGACTTTAGAACAACAGGAAGGTACAGGAAAGCGCTGAGGATGAATACATAATCAGCTGTCATCCTGTCACCCAGAGCAATTTATTTAAGTGCATTTTCCTCTAATGTGTTTTTTCCTTAATGCAAATGTAAAATTTTGCATTCTCCTTTTTCTTCCTATGGCTCGACCTCATAGCGTGTTTGCATGCCATCACGTATTTAACCCCACTCCACGGCCCACTGCTTCCCTATACTCACCCCCTTCTCTGGGTGTCCCTGACTTCAGCCTCCCGTCCTGCGCTCATGCTGCGTGCCTGTCTGGAGTGCAGCTATTCTCCGTTTGTCATTTAGTCTGTCCCCCATGGAGCCTTCTTGGACTACCTTGGAGCACTCTCCCAATAGTCCACCCTTCCCTGACCCCCTTCCCTTCCTTGGGGTCTGGACCATGCCTTGGGTCCTTAACAAGTGCTGCTGTAGGCTGTTAGGGCTCTTTTCATGTAGACGCCCCTCAGGCAGTGGTGCGTTGGTAGATACTTAGCAACTGGCTCTCTGGAAGAAAATATATTCATATATATACACGTATACATGGATATGTTTATTGCTTTCAAGATGAGTATTATGAAATTTATAAATAATAATCAAATATACACTATTCTTTATTGTGAACTCCAAATAGCCAGTTGATCTTCACAGAATACTTTTGCTAATTTTTGTTGGACACTTGTCTCACTAGCCAACCCATAGGTGGCAATTGACCTATGGTGGCAAAAGTACAGGTTGGCCCAGGTTTATTTACATGAATGAAGAAGACAAAAATGAAATAAAGACTTATGTTGGAACTTTAGTCATTCAACAGTGACGTAAATTCTTTCCTCAATCAAATCATTGTTTTTGAAAATTGGAAGAATATTTCTTCAATGTTGTTTTCTGCTAGTTATTTATTTAGTTTTGAGACAGAGTCTTGCTCTGTCATCAGGCACCAGGCTGAAGTGCAGTGGCACAATCTCGGCTCACTGCAACCTCCACCTCCTGGATTCAAGCAATTCTCCTGCCTCAGCCTCCTGAGTAGCTGGGACTACAGGTGCACACCACCATGCCCAGCTAATTTTTGTCTTTTTAGTAGTGATGGGATTTCATCATGTTGGCCAGGATGGTCTCAATCTCCTGACCTCGTGATCCTCCTGCCTTGGCCTCCCAAAGTGCTGAGATTACAGGCATGAGCCACTGTACCCGACCTGTTTTGTGCTAGTTATAATTGAAACAGCTGCAGATACAATGCAGTTCTGAGGTTAATCTTTGTTATTAACATTTTTTTCTATGGCTCTCTTAAGTCTAGATGAGGGGCCAGTAATCTATGGCCTGACAAATCTGGTGTGCCACATGTTTTCGTGAATGAAGTTTTATTGGAACACAGCCAGGTCCATTTGTGTATGTATTGTCCGTGGCTGCTTTTTTGGTATAGCAGTGGAGTTGAGTCGTTTTGACAGAGACCTATGGCCTACAAAAGGAAAAATATTGACTGCCTGGCCCTTTATAGAGAAAAGTTTGCTGACCCTTGCTTTACACAGTCCACGAAACAATACATCAAACCCTAGTCTATAATGTTTGTCAATTTCCATGTGTAAATACAACCGTCATGGCTGCTGTTAAGCTCCCAGTGTGATGTTATTGAACACGGAGTTGGGAGGAGATTCCCTTTGGTGCACCATTCTATAGTATTTCTACCACACAGTACAGCAAATGTAAATAACCTTAAGGACAGAGACAATAGTAACATGATTAGGAACAGAGGAGTTCTGAGTATTTACTACTGTCATCATAAACGTGCTTCATTGTAAGGTTTTTAGTTTAATTTTAAAATAATGGCTGCGGTTAAAAATCAGCTTGTAGAATTCTTGAAAATTTAGCAAATGGCTTTGTGAGAGGTGAGGGCTTTCATCTTCACTGGGGAAAATGTGATCTCAGCCCATGTGGTCACACATCTCATCAAACCCTAGGCCTGGGGGTAAGTTTTGCACATGTTAAGGGCCTGGGAGGGTCTTGTGAGCATCAGAAGTCTGAAACTTGAAGAAAGAAGCCTCTTGTGTGTAGCAGAGGCTCCAACCCCATCTGTTAACTAGAAAATTGCCATGCACTGTGGTCACTGTGTGGGAGTGAGACCGTGAACTTCTACCCCCCACAGGCAGAACTGAATCACGTAGACAGACTCCTCTAGAAGGTATAGATGGCACCCTGACCCCATTTGACCTGGGCTGGGGACTCCATGGAGCTCTAGCTCAAGGTCAGCTCTGTCAGCCCCAAACCCCAGCTTTCTGCTTTGAAGTACCAACTTAGGTCCCCACCCTTTCCCCCAGCCCAGGAAGGGAGTAAAGCCAATGAGGTTCCAGGGGAACATGTGACCTTGGCCTGGGAAGATAATGGTCAGGACCCATGTGAATGGGCATGACTGACCGGAACGAGTTGGTGTTTCCTCTAAGGAAATCGCGCGCCCCAAACCCTCCCATGCCAGCTGCTCTGTGGCCTTGGAGATAAGCTATGTCTCTGCTTATTTGCTCTAAGTTCACCCAGAGCTGGATGACAAGTGTGGCTGAGGCGCCTGCATGAAACAGCAGGAAGAGAACAGGAGTTCGGGAGTCACTGGGCTGGGTTCCCATCCCACCATCGCCACCGTGTGTGTGACCTTGGGCTTGTCACTTAACCTCTCTGGGCCTGTTTCCTTGTAGCTTAAATGCCTCACAGAATCGCTGTGGGGTTGACTGAGATAGTGTACGTGAAGGCATGTTGCAAATGAGAGAACAGTGAACTTCCTGGCACCAGGACCTTTGCTGAAACAGCAGGTGCCAAGGAACCCACATTCTCTCCCCCTTTATTTGAGAGAGGGTCTTGCTCTGCATGACCATGGCTCACTGCGGTTTTGTTTTCTGAGAGTCAAGTGATTCTCCCACCTCAGCCTTCCCAGTAGCTAGGACTATACCAGGCCTGGCTGATTTTTGAACTTTCAGTACAGTTGGGGTTTCCCCATATTGCCCAGGCTGGTCTTGACCTCCTGGGCTCATGTGATCCGTTTGCCTCAGCCTCTCAAAGTGCTGGGATTACAGGCATAAGCCACTGTGCCCAGCAGACCCGACATTCTGTAATGGGAGTGCCAGCAATTGAGGCCAAATTCTTCCAACTCAGAGGCTCTCAAAGAAGCAGTCCCTATTCCCATCACCACCTTCCCCCGGCCCATGTAGACAGACAAGTGGGAGAGGGAGAGTAGGAATTACTGGGAGAGTAATTTAGTTCTGCTCCTCCCATTGTTGGTCTCTTGAGTTCAAGTTGAGGCATCGATTAGAATCATTTATCAAGAATGCAGGATGAGGGTGCCTGCAGGAGGCAGGAATGGTCATATTGTTCCAGGCTGGATGCTGGCTGAGATGTTGGTACTCTAGGTCCCATCTGGTGCTGGGGATATGGGGATGGAGTTCTGGAGAGAGATTGACCTGTATCCATAGGAGTTTGTGGGGCTGTTTGGGAACATGGGGGCTATGCCTCCTTTAGCCATCTGAAGAGTGGAGGCTCAGGGACATGGGGAGAAGCACTGTGAGGTAGTTTGCCTGAGAGGATGGGTCCCCACACCTCAGCTCCCACAGTCCTCAGAGGTGGGGAAGAAGACCCAAGTCATTTCTGAGGCTTTGTATGGGATGACAGTAGGAGGGGCATAGACCTTTGGAGAAGCCAAAAGGGGCTGTAGCTGTCCTTCTCAGTGACAAATGGGCTGGGGTCACACCAATAGGACCCTCAGAAAAACATATCCACCATCTTCACAGGCCAAGGCCACCAGCAGCAGATGGGACCACAGGTGAGGACCTCTGTGTCCCCCAGCTGTACCCTCAGTGCCAGCTCCCAGCCCCATGGGGGTTTGTACACTCAAGTTAGAGAACCAGGCCCTGAACAATGGGGGGCAGCAGTTCCAGGATAAGGCCTCGCCTTTCCTCCCACCCCACCCCGTGGTGCTCTAGAGAAAAGGGGAGTGACACAGCACAACCCTCCTATCCCTGCCCCACTGCAGGCTGCATCCCCTCCCTGAGTGAAGCTCGTGAGAGAAGGGAAGAATGTCAAATCAGATGTGAGATTGAGGCTTTAGAATAAAATAAGATAACTTTTAATAAAAGAACTGAGCAGAAGTTAAAGGAATTTGCCCCAGATGTTATTAAAAGATGGAAGCATATAACTTGATAGTGCATGGCCGAAGGCAGCAATGGGAGAAATAGAAAACAGTTTTACGTTTCTACTCTTTTAAATTCAATCTGCTGGATAAACCCTGCACATAAGACTTCATTTTTATAGTAGGTGGTTCTTTTGAACTTGATGGATTGGATCAAATACATTTGTAGAGCAGATGTTCTCAAACTTTGGTGCCTGTATCAGAATCACCCAGAAGGTGCATTAAAACACAGACTGCTGGGCCTCATACCCAGGGTTTCTGATTCAATAGGTCTGGGGTGGGATGGAGAATCTGCCTCTCAAACAAATTCCTAGGGGGTGGCGATGCTGCTGGCCTGGGGACCACTATTTGAGAATCACTGTGGAATAGACGAAAGCATCACTGAAATGTGTATTTAACGTACACAGCCTTGAAAACAGGCCCCCGAGCATCGGAGGATACCAGTGAGAGTGCTGGTTTTATTTATCTCACCCGTCTGCTTCCTCTGGGAGGAGCGATGCTTGAGCATTGTGTTGGTCCTCCTGTGTGTTACAGAACTAACTGAAAATCCCTTTGCCCTACAAATGAGTCTGTTATGCCACCCAGGATTTCTCTCACACTCACAAGGTCTGCTCTGCCCAGGAAGATGAGCTACGACAGCACACCTTCAAGTGGGGCCCAAGGTGCAGAGTCAGGGCTGTGTGAGCAGGGCAGGAACATCCTCCCACCTGCCCTGTGGATGCGGGGGCTGCCCTTGCCTCCTGCTTATCCTCGTGCCTCACGGCCAGTCCTCCATGGTGTGCTGGCATCTCCTCCTCCAAGGGAGAAGCCTTCGCATGTGAATCCTGATCAGTCTGGTTTGGGTAAAGTTGACCCTATCCAAGGGGTGGATAGGATGGTTCCCTAATCAGGCCAATGAGAGATCTCATTCTCCTGCCTTTGGCCATCTATTCAGGGGTGGGAACCTGGCCAGAGTCGTTCCCGGAACATTTGCCATAGGTACGCGATAAAGTAAGGTCTCTGGAAGCTTGAGTCCTGATGACTGAGGAATCTTGCCCTTGCAGGTGTTATGAAGGAAGGGGGTAGAGAGCAAATGAAGAGACTTGGTGACTTTATTAAAGTCTTAGACTCAGCTGCCCTGAAGCTTATAATTTGGGCCTACCTTTTATGTGAATAAATTCTCCACAAGCTAATTTGGGTTGGATTATTATTCTTGTGACCCAAAGTCTCAACGAATACACTTACTTACCTGCCTTTTGCGTGTATCCAAACATGTTGACTTTCCTCCACCCCACTGCTCTGTACCTGGGCAGGCCTGAATCTCAGTAACAGCCTCCCAGTCTTGTGCGAGTCAGGGGCTTTGAGTGCTCGGGGGACGCATGCCTCTAAGTAATGAATTCCAACTGACAGCTTGCCCAGTCCACTAGACTTTGATGGGGGCGGTTTGGGGTAGCTTCAGTAAACAATGATCCTGCCTAGCACATTTCCCGGGGGAGGAAGGCAGCACTGATAAACTGCAATTGCAGCCACATGGTGACTTATAATGTAAAGTCCCACTGCAAAGAACAAGCTGTCATCTGCCTCCAAAGACCTCTAGTGTTCATCAGGAAATTTCCAGAGTCTTTAAGCTGTACCCCTTTATTGCCCTGGGCCCAGCTTTATCTGCAAACCCTGACTGCTGCAGGGAAAATTGCTTAGGGACCGCTGGTATAAACTGGCACAGTGGGCTCTGTTATCAATTCCAGGCATCTCTTACCGCTTTCACCCAATAAAGTTAGCAAAACATCCCCGTAGCAGGAATGTGACCTACTCAGTACCTTGACCTTCCTAGTACCGAGGTATAGGAGACCACCACTAGGCAGCTTGGGTGATCCCAGACCCATGTAGCTTTTCAATGCATTTCTAAAACACATAGATCCCCATATTTATGGAAATTGACCTTTAACTGTAGATTTCATAGAAAAGGATTTAAATCGCACATTGTCTGGTGAAACTGAATAAAGTTCCGTTAGACAGTGCTGTGATCTTTCCCAAGTGCCAAACACTGCCAGCAGCCTAATCTCTCCCACAATGGGCCTCTAATGCTTCCCACTCTTGTTCTTCAGTGAATTCTGATGCACACTTGAGTTTGAGAACCAGTGACCTAATTGATTGAGCTCCTGCATCAGTTTCTACACCACACCCAGCAACACAAAAGACCAGAAGAGGCCAACTACCTATTGCTCCTCAAGCAAGCTCTTCAGGAATCTTGACTCTGGTCCCAGATCATGTATGAGTGACATCACTCCATAAGACAGAGGCAATTTTTCTACCAAGGTGAAAAATGTCTCTACATTCCGTCACACTGATGACTCTGGACAGAGGACAGGCTGGTCCCTCTGGTGTTTGTTCCAGAGCCTCGGAGGACATTAGAATATCTGATGGCGGGGACAGGGTGGGGCTCACACCAGCAGACAAAACAGAATAAATCAGAGTAGAAAGATCTCCAAGGGAAGAAACAAATACATCTAAAACCCAAGGCCAGGCCAGGTGGATCACACCTGTAATCGCAACACTTTGGGAGGCTGAGGTGGGAGGATCACTTGAAGTCAGGAGTTCAAGACCAGCCTGGCTAACATGGAGAAGCCCTGCCTCTACTAAAATAGAAAAATTATCTGGGCATGGTGGCACATGCCTGTAATCCAGCTAGTTGGGAGGCTGAGGCAGGAGAATTGCTTGAACCTGGAGGTGGAGGTTGCAGTGAGCTGAGATCGCACCACTGCACTTTAACCTGGGTGACAGAGTGAGACTCTGTCTTAAAGAAAAAAAGAACAAATGCATTTAAAACCCATTCCTTCCAGCAACCCACATGGATTACAAAGCCACATTTATCTTTCAAAGTAAATAGCAATCAGTCTCAAGCAGCAAGGAGACTCAAATAATGGCCAACTTGTGTTGATACTGACAGTGACCCATAAATCTCAATTTCTTTGGCAGAGAATGTTGGGTGGCATTTTAATTCCAGGCCATCAGATGAGAAGGAGAGAGATGCACCTCTGCTGTGGATCTTAGCAGAGCATCCTTGGAAATACAACCCAATGAGCATAGAGTTTAGCACTAATCGATGGCCGCCAACATGCTTTGTAACACTCCATTACCCAGATGGGGTGCATGGCGGCTGAAGCATGCAGCTGCTAAGCCTGGGGTGTTCAAAGAGCAGCATCTGGGCAGCCGCCTAGGAAGGACAAAGGGCCCTTGGAGCCTCCTGGGCATGACTAATTGCTCCCTCCGCCCCTGGGCCCCCACCTCTGTTTGAGCCCCCGACTGCCGCTGGCGTGCACCGAGAGCACTTTCCACCCTGCCAAACCTTCTTCCAAAGTCTCTCCTGCTTCTCCTCTTGGTGATTTTCTCATCATGTGTGGCTGGTCCCCAGCCTGGTTTTTGTCTTTCAGGGGAGATAAGAAACCTTTCTCCCGCTTGTCAGTTTTTTTTCTGTCTGAGAGTGGAGATGAGTGGCTCTCACTCCCTGTTCTGTCATTTGAAAAGGCATTTTAGAGCTGGGTAGAGTGGCTCATGCCTGAAATCCCAGCACTTTGGGAGGCAGAGGTGGGCGGATCATCTGAGGCAAGGAGTTCGAGACCAGCCTGGCCAATGTGGCAAAACTCTGTCTCTAAAAAATCAATGAAAAAAAAAAGAAAGAAAAGGCATTGTAGTTACCCTTTAGTTACTACTTGCTGTTCTGCTGTTTGGCTCATATTTCACTGAATCCATATTAGCTGTGTGATATTGGGCCAGTCATCTGACCTCTTTACACCTATTTAAAAATTTTTTTTTGTTTTCTTTTGAGGTGGAGTCTCTGTTTGTTGCCCAGGGTGGAGTGCAGTAGCACCATCTTGGCTCGCTACAACCTCCACCTCCCGAGTTCAGGTGATTCTCCTGCCTCAGTCTCCCAAGTAGTTGGGACTACAGGTGTGTGCCACCATTCCTGGCTAATTTTTTGTATTTTTAATAGAGAGCGGGTTTCAGCATGTTAACCAGGAAGATCTCGATCTCCTGACCTTGTGATCCACCCACCTCGGCCTCCCAAAGTACTGAGGTTACAGGTGAGAGCCATGGCTCTTGGCCAATTTTTTTTTGTTTTTTTATGAGACGGAATCTCGCTCTGTTGCCCAAGTGTAGTGCAGTGGTGTGATCTAGGCTCGATGCAACCTCTGCTTCCCAGGTTCAAGCAGTTATCCTGTCTCCGCCTCCTAAGTTGCTAGAATTACAGGCACATGTCACCACACCTGGCTAATTTTTGTATTTTTAGTTGAGACAGGCTTTCACAATGTTGGTCAGGCTGGTCTCGAACTGCTAGGTTCAGGTGACCCACCTGCCTCAGCCTCCCAGAATGCTGGGATTACAAGCATGTATCACCGTGCCCGGCCTGTTTTTCTATTTTTTGAATGGGGACAACACTAGCATTTTCCTTTCAGGGTTGCTGGGGGTTAAGTGGAATCTTCCAGGGAAGTTCCTAGCCAGGCCTGGCATATGGTGAAGGCCTGCTTAGGCCTGCCGGCCTCTGCCTGTGCTGGGTGAGGTGCTGTCTTCGCACCCTGAGAGCCTGAGCCAGCCATGCTGCAGGGCACCTGTGGTCTGTTTTGGGTTTCCTCCCCAGGGAGGGAGTGCATCTTACTTACCTTTGTCTCCCTAGTCCTGAGCTCAGGTAATGATGCAGAGTATGTGCTTGCTAAATGCGCATGAAGTTAGGAAGGAAAGGAGGAAGACTGTAGGTGAGCCCCAGAAAGCCCTGCTCCTGAGCTAAGACAAGACCGGGGGACGCTAATGGGGACATAACACATGCCTTCACCTGGCTCCATGGGAAAGTTGCAAGAAACTGCTTGAAAACTGCTTAGAAACCTTTTGGCAGACAGGAAGGGACTCGAAGGGCTCCCAATCCTAATCCAGGTGAGTGGAGAGTGATTCATCCAAAGTCACATGGCCCCATTTGGTGACAAAAATTTGGAACTTAATTTATGGCTGAAGTTTACTAGCCTGGGAAGTATTTGATAGCATGTTAGGAACTTGTTGCAAAGGGCTTGAGCTTCAGCAGGAATAGACATTACTAGAAACAGTCAGGAGACCCTAGGGGAGGCAGCTTGGGGTCCGACTCCCCTTTCTGGTAGTTATTAGGAGCCTCCGGCCTGCCACCCCCTCACCCTTTTCCCACAGCCACTGCCAGGTCTGCTTCAAGGCCAGGCTGAGCAAGGTAGTTCTTTCCCTGCCCCTTCTCCATCAGGTCTGGGCACTTGGTGGGTAGTGCATGAGATCAAGTGTCAGGTGCATGCAGAACAACACTGGCCTCATTTCAAATCTCATGGCGTTCTTTTACTAGTTGGGAATGTGGCTGTTAGGGTGTGTGAGCCCCAGTTTTCTCATATGTAAAGTGAGAATAACACTGTACACTTTATAGATTAATTGTAAGAATTCAGCCGACTTAAGCAAAATGCTGGATGTCATATAAAGGGATATCTGGTTGGATTTGAGTCAAGGGCCTGTGTCTTATTCTTCTTTGTATTTCTTCCCATTTCCTTGTTCCTCCGATGCTAGAACACTGCCTATGTTTAGCTGTAGGTGCTAATTACCAGTTCATGGGAGAAATGAGAAGTTATTTTGTGACCTTTAGAACTTTGCTTCTCAAAGTATAGTTCAGAGGCATTGGCGTCACCCAGACCACTTGTTAGAAATTCAGGATCTTGGAGCTCATCCCAAATCTACTTAAAAAAAAATACAAAAACAAAAAACAAAAAAAACTGTTGTTGTATCCAGCTCCCCAGGTGATTCACAGGCATATTAAACTTCATAAAGCTCTGCAGTGGAAAGCACAGTTTGAAGCGGGGAGAACTGAAAACTCTCATTAAGGTCCTGAGCATCGTGGTAAAGTGATACGCAAGAAAGCTGTGCAAACATGATACTCATCCCCCTCTTCTCACTCTTGCTGGTCTGGAAGGGGTTTCGTGGTTCCACAGAAACTCAAGGACCTAAGGCCGGGTGTGATGGCTCACACCTGTAATCCTAGCACTTTGGGAGGCTGAGGTGGGTGGATCACCTGAGGTCAGGAGTTCAAGACCAGCCTGGCCATCATGGAGAAACCCCCATCTTTAAAAAAAAAAAAGAAACTCAAAGACTTAGAATCACTTCTATAAGATCCATAATGGGAATAGAGCCAACCTCTGTGTGTGTGTGTGTGTGTGTGTGTGTGTGTGTGTGTGTGTATTTTCCAGAGAAGACTTGTGGTCTGGAGGGCAGACCTCCCTCTCAGTTGCTGTTCCTGTCACAGATGTCGAGGGCATACTAGTCAAGAGCCCAAGCAACTTCAGACCCCAAGCGGTCCCATCTAGATGAAGAAGTAGGGCAGGGTCTGAGTTAGGTCTCCTGGGCCTCTGGGATGCCTTTCCGTTATCTCTGGTAGGGGTACAGATTTCATCAGATGAAATTACTTAAAACTCACTTATTTTTTTCTTTTTGAGATGGAGTCTTGCTCTGTCACCCAGGCTGGAGTGTGGTGGCCCAGGGGGTTCTTTCTAATAGTCATTTTCTCTTTACTAATGACTGACCGAGGTCTGCAGGCCTTGAGTGATTTGTTCAAGACCACGTGCTGGGAAGTGATGGAGGTGGGACTCAGGCCCAGGTCTTTCGACTCCAAATCTAGGTCCCTCAGCGACCTGTGGTTTATTTCCACCGTACCAGGAGCCCTGTTGATGCCAGGATCTTGTAGCCCAGACATGAAGAGGAGCCCAGGAGTTTGTCCTCCCAGCCCCAGCTCCATCCTCAGGCACTGACCGTCACCCCACCCTTCCATTTGGGCTTGGTGGGGTGAAGGAAGGGAAGCAGGCACATGACGAGAAAGTGGCAGCCGGCCTTGGCCCTTCCCATCATGTGAGGCCTGGGCCAGTCAAGGCAACCGCCTGGCTGAACACCTCTCAAAGCCAGGGGGAGCGGCGCGGGGCCCACACGGAGCACATCCATGCAGAGATGATGATTCCTTAAGGTGCAAAGCCATAGGGTGACTTTTATCGCTTATTCGCGCATGAACCAGCTAAACGGTGCCTTCTTGGTCTCTTGCCAGTTATTACTTATGCTGCCAGAAAGTCCCCATCACTCTGTTGAAGAGGGCAGGTGCCCCTCCCTAGACCAGGCTCCCTGGGCCCCCACTCCCCTCCCACCCCGCTAGTGCCGGCCAGCTGGCTCCTGTGTGTCTCAGCCGTGCTGCTGCCAGGAAGCAGGCCTAAACAGGGGGGTCTGTGCTGTCTGTACCCCCTCAGCATAGACCCCCCTGTTTGAGTCTGGTGTGGACTTCGTACTCTCTTTCCAGTCTCCTATTTGTAAGCCTCTTTTCTAACTCGGAAGCCTCCTGGAGAGTTGCTGAAGCAACCAAGAGAGATTTTCAGTGTTCACTGTATTCCCAGGGCCTAGCCCAGGACCCGGTCACAGCAGGGCCTGGAAAAGTGTCTGGTGGGTGTTATGGGCTGAATTTTGTGTTCCCTCAAGTTCATGCACTGGAGTTTTTTTTGAGATGGAGTTTCGCTCTTGTTGCCGAGGCTGAGTATAGTGGCCCGATCTCGGCTCACTGCAACCTTCGCGTCCCAGGTTCAAGCTATTCTCCTACCTCAGCCTCCCCAGTAGCTGGAACTACAGGTGCGTGCCACCACACCCAGCTATTTTAAAAAATATTTTTAGTAGAGACAGGAGTTCACCATGTTAGCCACGATGGTCTCCATCTCCTGACCTTGTGATCCACCCGTCTTGGCCTCCCAAAGTGCTGGGATTACAGGCATCAGCCACAGAGCTCAGCCTCGTACGTTGAATTTCTAACCCTCAGTACCTCAGAGTGAGATTGCTCATGGAGGCAGAGTCTTTAAAGAGGTGATTCAGGTGAAGTAAGGTCACGGGGGTAGGCTCTAATCTAATATGACTGGAGTCTTTCTACGAAGAGGAGATTGGACACAGAAGGAAGACCGTGTGCAGACAGGGAAGAGAGGCAGACATCAGAATAAAAAGAAAGGCTGGGCGCGGTGCCTCACGCCTGTAATCGCAGCATTTTGGGAGGCTGAGGCGGGCGGATCACTTGAAGCAGGAGTTCAAGACCAGCCTCACCCACATGGTGAAACCCTGACTCTACTGAAAACATAAAAATTAGCTGGACGTGGTGGTGTACACCTGTGATCCCAGCTACTGGGGAAGCTGAGGCAGGAGAATTGCTTGAACACTGGAAGCGGGGTTTGCAGTGAGCTGAGATTACGCCATTGCACTCCAGCCTGGGCAACAGATCGAGACTCAAAAAAACTCCAAAACAACACCCAAAACTAAAATGAGATCTCTCTGAAGGCTGAGATATCCATGTGGGCTCGGGGAGGGACACCAGCTCCACTAGGAGTAAGCATCAGTGAGAATCCCAGGAACTTGGGAGGCTGCTGCTGCCTGTTCGCCCTTCAGCCAAGCCCGCATTTCAGCTACAACAGAGAGGAGATTTCTCTGGCTTGCAGGAGAGCTGTGAGCTTCGAATCAAATAGGCCTGGATGCGTATCTTGCCTTGGCCACTCACTAGCTGAGTTGTCTAAGGAGAGTTTCAACACTCTGAGCCATGATTTTCCCATCTGTAAAATGGGGATAATACCTATCTCACAGGGTGTTTTCATGGATTAATTGACATAAGTAGGCAAAGAAGTTGGCACATTTAAAAATTCTCAAAAGTAATGGTGTCTATTTTTCTATACATCTCAGTTCTATTCAAGAAATGTAAGAGTTTTCTTCCAAACATCATCAAATATATATTTTCATTGTCAGCACTTGATCAAAAACTGCTGTGTGTCTGGCCCTGAATAAGACGGTACTGGGGAAGAAATGGCAGCACGGTCATTGACTGCTTAGGCTGTTCTCACAGAATCCCATCTTTGTTTTCCTGGTGTCTCTGAATTGCTGGAATCTTCCTGGAATCTTTGAATTGCTCAAGGCAATTGAGTCAATTAAGGTTCAGTTAGGGTAAAAGGTCACATGCTTAAAATGAATAGAGCTTTGCTTCCGCATTTCTCTTTCCTGATAATGTTTAAACAGTGGATAGCAGGGGAGGTCACTACCGCAGATCTCTAGGCACCATGACGACCATTCTAATCAGCCCAGCTGATGCCCAGGATATCAGTGTGGAAGGGACTCTATTACTCCTGAGAGATCAGGGGAGGTAAAGGGCGTTACCCAAAGTTGTGCAGCTAGTGCATAGGTATTAGGAGACCTCAAAGGCATTACTCGTGTTCCTTTGGGTGAGACAACACGAAAACACAGTGCAGCAATAAAACCCAGCTCTGACATCAGCCACACCATAATATTCACAAGTGAATAGAGACAATGCCCACAGAATAGAACCATGCGCAGCACAGACCCTCCTCATCTGTGTTTGCATCGAGACAGGGAGGAGGCCACTCCAAAATCAAGAAACATGACTAAACATTTCCCTCTTCTGACTAACAGGAGTGACTTGTGCTCCTGTATCAACGCCAGCTCAGCCCTGTTTTTGTTTTTTCATCTGCTAGATCATTTATTGATTACATGAAATAATAATTAATGATACTTAGTTAACTGTTAAAGTATTGTGATGCCTAATCATGGAATTGCCCTCCTTTTTGACAGAATCCAATCCAGAATTCCCCTTGCCTTCCTACCCATCCTTAGACTCGTCCAGCACAAGCCCATGTCTGGAGTGAGCTCTGGCTTGCTGCAGTAAGCCACAGAAACTAACTTGCAATTGATGTCAGCTGTGTTCCCCATGGTCTGTGGATGGCGAATGTTTACATCTCTAAAATGGGAGTAAGAATTCCTGCCCAATATTCTTTACAGGCCTATTGTAAGAATCAAGCAATATAATGCAGGTGGGAATGAATTTTTAAAGTTGAAATTGCTATAGTCTGTAAGTGGGTATGATGTGGAATTTCCAAATAGTTCTCTTTTCAGATGTAGAATAAGATATTTTTAATGATGGAAGATTCCTATTAAGCTTCTGTTATGTGTTCCTGCTTCAGTTTCATGGGTGTTAATCTTTCCCATGATTTAATGTTAAGTATAGCAATTAACAGGAAAATTTCGAAGGGACTTGCCCAAGGTTGAGACCTGCCTTGGAGGAAGAGCTGAGTGTTTGTGGGTGCGGGGCCCAGTGAGCTTGCAAAACTGGTCCCTGCTGGGCCCAACCTCTTCCCTTCCCTGCTGGGAACCTCGCTCTCTATCAGGGAGTGGCCAGGCTTTTAGCCAGGCTGAGAAATAAGGCTGTCAACCCATCTGGGAAACACAGCCTTTTTAAAATACCAGCTTCATCAGCGGTCTGCCCTGCTTCCAGGACGAGGACAAAACTTCTGAGGCTGGCCTTTGCGGTACTTCTCTCTGGCCACTTATTTTTATGCACCCCATCCTGGGCCTCCCCAAAGTCTCCAGATTTCCCAACTTCACTCTCCCTTTTCCAGCCTCCAAGTCAAGCAAGGCTGGTTCATGCTTTTTTCCTCTGTGTACAATGTCTTTCTACTTCTTGAAGGAAAAGTCAAGGTTCAACTCAGATATCACCTCCTCTATAAAGGCTTCTCAGCTACTCACCTCTGCCCCAGGGCTCTCGTAGTGTTGTGTACATAATGTTATTTATAAACGTATTGCATTGTGTTGAAATTATGCCCCTCTTTCAACTTGCAACCTCCCTCTCCCCACCCCACAAGGGGCTAGAGACCCTGGCATAGAGGGAGGTTCTTGGTGAATGGATGCACGCTTTTTCATTTTTTGTACCCTCGGGAATATACTTTCCTGGTACACAGGAGACAGCTGCTGTGGATCTTGTTATGTTTTTAGACTTTAGGCTTAAAGCAGTTTGTTTTCTTACCACTTGGGTTTCTCTTGGGACAAGGAAGCTGGAACATTTGTTACTGGAAAGTTTTTTGCAGTCATGGAAAGGGCATTCCTAGTCAACAGAGAACCCATAGCTCTGCCCAGCTTTGGTCATGCCCCACTCACAGGAAAAGAATTTTCTTGATCATATTTTCAGGCCTGCCAAGGCGCTGCTCAGGGTGGATGGTTAATTAGCTTTTACAGTGATTATTTTTCCACCAGTTATAAGTAATGTGCAGCTTGGGAATTTTTCTTCATTTCAAGGACTGCTTTCTTTTTAGCATGTAGATATTTTATTTTGGATGAATACATTTTCATGAATGTCTTGTGGTTTTTAGTATTATTTGGGTTGTAGCTACTAGGGAAGAGATCAGTATCTGGGAGCAGTAGATGTTAATTCTCACCCCCTCGACCCAGGAGAGTTAGAAAGGAAGTGAGCTTCACCCTGTAGCCTCTTGTTTTTTCTGTAGGGAGCATCCTAGCCTGGAAGTCAGTGGCCTACATTCAAGTCTTGGCTTTGTTTTTTCTAGTAGTCCTCAGTGGTTCGCACACCAGCAGTATCATTTGGGAACTGGTGATAAATACAAATATCCAAGTGCACTCCAGGCTCACTGAATTAGCAGCTCTGTAGTTAGGGCCCAGGATCTTATTTTATCAAGCTCTTTAGGCGCTTCTGATGCCCACGACAGTTCCAGAGCCACTGATCTAGTCAAACCCCTGTATTGTATCATTTTGTAGTACATTTGTTTTCTGATCATGTAAATCATGAAAGTCCATATACCATATCCATACAATAACATTACCTAAAGAGCGGGAGGGACAAAAGTTTAGATAGAAAGTCAACGTATACACATTTTCATGCATTTTCTTCCAGCCGTTTTTCTCAAACACATGTATTTTCACACAGTTGCAATCACCGGACACACACAATGAGGCCTGTTCTTCATGTTGGAACATAAGTGCTACTCAGTGTTGCCACCTATGTGTGTGTGTGTGTGTGTGTGTGTGTGTGTGTGT
>NW_016107389.1:5534750-5570761 GCF_001604975.1 Cebus imitator | reverse complement strand
GCCATCTGGGCTCATTGCAGCCTCCACCTCCCAGGTTCAAGCGACTCACCTGCCTCACCTGTAATCGCAGCGCCCGGAGTAGCTGCGATTACAGGCACGTGCCACCACACCGAACTAATTTTTGTATTTTTAGTAGAGACAGGGTTTCACCATGTTGGCCAGGATGGTCTCGATCTTGTGATCCGCCCGCCTTGGCCTTCCAAACTGCTGGGACTGGAGGTGTGAGCCACCGCTCCCAGCCCCTAAGAACTGTTTTTAAGGGCCACTGCCACTCCACTGGGGAGCCCTGTCAGAACTGACCTCACCAGGCCCTGAATGTGAACCTGCACGTGTGCAGGAGAAGATGCAGTAGACAAAGTGGCCTTGCTTGCATTCCATGCATTTGATTATCTTCAGTTTTTCCCCATGCCTCCCCATCCCTAGCTAAGCCCCACTGGGGAAAAATGGAAATGAGGGATGCTTCTGGAAATAGAGCCCTAAGTGGGGAGGGAAAGGGAGGTTAGCTAACCGCCCCGTCTTCCAGTCATCCAGAAACTCCGTTCTCCCAAGCTAGAAACCCTCCCCTGAAACCCCCAAGCAGCTGAGATGTCACTGCGCTACCTTGTGGCCATGACTTGAAATTGCACCTTCTGTGGAGCAGCCAGGCGGGCGCCCCGACTCCGCCAGGGCTGGAGTGACTGAACTTGGTCTTCTCGCCCCACGTGGATGCCTGAATGTGAGCCTGGACTGCCTTTCTTACCACGGCTCCCCCACCTGCTGCGGGACGCACCAGGCTCGGTCCCCTTCTTCTAGTTAACACCTTGCGGCTGAAGTCCAGCCTTCTGGGCAGAAATCCGGAGGTACTTTTGGCCCCTAGTCAGCCCATTTCTTTGGTGGGCTGAACCCCAATTCCCGGATGAGAGTGCCCCATTCGAAACAGGTCACCCTCCTGGGGACCAGTGCTTAGCACCTTCCTGGCTGTGAGAACTGCTATGGCCTCTGTTTTACGTGGAGCCCGTGGCTGTCAGGGACACCCATGTTGAGGCCAAGGTGGTAACACTCCTGCGATGATGAAACGGGGACTGTTCCACCCTGTCTCGGGGCCCAGCCTCTGTCTGCCTCTCTCCCTGCTGCGCTGCCTGCGAGGACCCAGTGTGCCCGCAGCACTGTGGCAGCTGGTGTGGAGAGGAGCGCGGGGACAGGCCGAAGTGGGAAGCCAGGCACTAGATTCACTTGGTTTTTGGCTGTGCACGCGTTAGGTGATTCATGTTTTCGGGTCAGCTTACAGACCCAGTGCCTTCAACCGGCAGCCCTGCAGTTTCTCTCTGCGGCTCAGAATGAAAGAATATGGGTTCCTGTCCATAGTCCCTGTGAGAGGCAAGCAGAGTGGAGGACAGGCTGCTCTCCTCTGGGCTCTCCAGGGTGAGCCGTTCAGCAGGACCACGGGCCCGCTCAGCTGCGGGGCTAGGAAGGCTGGCCCTGGATGGGGGAGGGTCTCCCGCAGAGGAGAGACAGAGAGCCTTTCCCTGGTGTGCTGTGGGCTGGCCCTCTGCTGATCCCAGAACTGTGTGCACTCCTGGGAGAAAGAGTTTCATCTCTGGACTCTCCCTCAAATATTAGTCATGGATGACGTTGCATGTAATTGTGGAGACTTCTCAGAAATCTGACAGACCCAGCTAGGGTAGTGGTTTTGAGTGTGGCTGAACGTGCAAGGTTGGGTGGAGGTGGCAGGTGGGAAGGGACAGTGGAAGATCCCTTTCCCAGGGGTCGTCTTGGGTTGAGCAGTCTAACTGTAGCTGATCAGGGCCATTTTATTTTATTTTTCTTGTACATTTAAGTACTTAAAATCCTTCAAAGCCTTAAACCCCTTTATATATCTTGAAATATACTTAGAATCTTTAGCAATATGCAGCATGTGTCCACAGTTTTGTTTTTAATTATGATTCAACGTGTAGATTAGTCTGGTTTTTTTCTCCCTACCTTATTGCATATATAATTTCCTTCCTTCTTCTCTTCCTTCCTTCTCTCCTTCCTCCCTTCCTTCCTTCTTTCCTCCCTTCCTCCCTTTCTCTCTTTCTATCTTTCTCTCTTTCAAGACGGAGTCTCACTTTGTAACCCAGGCTGGAGTACAGTGGCGTGGATCTCAGGTCACTGCAACCTCTGCCCCCCTCCAGGTTCAAAGGATTTTCCTGCCTCAGCCTCCCAAGTAGCTGGGATTACAGGTGCCTGCCATCGCGCCTGGCTAACTTTTGTATTTTTAGTAGAGACAGGGTTTCATCATCTTGGCCAGGCTGGCCTTGAACTCTTAACCTCATGATCCACCAGCGTCAGCCTCCAAAAGTGCTGGGATTATAAGCCTGAGTCATTGTGCCTCGTCTGCATATACAGTTCTCTTATACTTGTTTTTCAAAGCTACAAAACCAGTTGTTACTGAACTTTTTCAGAGGTCACAGGTCCCTTTCTGCCCCCGCCCCCAACATGCACATACACATAGCCTTGGGCACCATATCAGGAGGTGGGAGGACTCTCTGAAGCCCATCCTCTGTGCTAAGTTAAACAGTGAGTGCCTAGGGGCCAGCAATAAACTTCTATTTCTGGACTTCATCATTATTGTCCCCAAAAGTTTCTGTGACTTTTAGTAATAGGTATTCAAAACAAAGCCTGTTTGGAGTTGGACTTGGCAATAGCTGGGGAGCCCCTGAGTACCATGGTTTGTGCTTGGGCATTCAAATTGTTTCCAGATTGTGTTGCTATCATCACGGTTCTTTGGTTTTTTTTTTTTTTTTCTTTTTCTTCCTAGATGGTTTATTTTTTGAAAGGTGTTTGCGCTTGAAAAGCCCATGTTCTTTACAAGCTGTGTACCTCTGCTAAAGCCTCCTTCTCTTCTCTCCGGATACCATCCTTCAAGACCCTACTCAAATGCTGCCTCCTCCCAGAAGTCTTCCCTCCACATGGAAGTAAACTCTGAATCTGTACTTACTCCTCTCTCGTGGTGCTCATTCCACGCCATGTTCTAGTTGATAACATTTACATATGTGACTCAGTGGTGTACCTCATGTATTGTATTTGACACAGAGAATGGATCATTTTAATGATCCTCTGCTCCACTGTCCAGGTTAAAGCAATTCTCCTTCCTCAGCTTCCCAAGTAGCTGGGATTGCAGGCGTCCACCACCATGCCCAGCTAATGTTTTGTATTTTAAGTAAAGATGGGGTCTCACCATGTTGGCCAGGCTGGTCTCAAACTCCTGACCTCGGGTGATCCACCAGCCTTGGTCTCTCAAAGTGCTGGGATTGCAGGGGTGAGCCACCATGCCTGGCTGACATTCTTTAGAATTGTGACCATGACAGGGAGATCAGCTTCTGGTTATATTACTGTATTTACATTCTCTGTGGGCAGTTGCTCTTTCATGGGTGGCACATCCTCCCTTCAGCCTGTTCTGTGGCCCCTTATTTTCCCCCACTGCCCCACTCCTACCCCATTTGACTGTAAATTCCTGCAAGGTAGGGACAGCTGTGCAGCTGCCTTTTGTCCAGGGCCCACAGCACAAGCGTGGCAGTTTGCAGACCAGGGCCCCAGAGAGATCGCCTTAGGATGCCCTCCCTTTTCCTCTGTGGGAGGCCATATTTTCTTCACACATTTCAAACAAAGCAACACATCACGACAGACTGAATACAGAAAGAGGTCAGAGAATCTGGCCATCTTTTGTGAAGCCAGATATTAGAGAAATTTGCAACATTTCTTTGTAAAACAGTATCACTCTTCTGCCTCATTTAAAAATTATTTGGAAAATACAAATTATTTTTCATAAAATTAGATTATATGTGTGAACATAGAAGGGTTTATTATTTGAGAAAGCATTAACAGATTTCAAAGCTTTCTCAGTTTTAATTTCTAATGTAGTACACATTGCTGTCTCACAAAATGAACACTGTGGTCCTCAATTATTATTATTATTATTTTTGAGATGGAGTTTCAGTCTTGTTGCCCAGGGTGGAGTCCAATGGCGTGATCTTGGCTCACCACAACCTCTGCCTCCCGGGGTCAAGTGATTCTCCCGCTTCAGCCTCCCCAGCAACTGGGACATAGGTATGCACCACCATACTGGGCTAATTTTTGTATTTTTTTAGTAGAAATGGGGTTTCACCATATTGGACAGGCTGGACTCGAACTCCTGACCTTGTGATCTACGCTCCTCAGCCTCCCAAAGTGCTGGGATTACAAGTGTGAGCCACTATGCCCGACCTCCTCAATGATTTTTAAGAGCGAATAAGTGTCCTGGGAACAGAGAGTGTGAGTTGTCCTCAGGCACTGCCTTACGTATAGCAGATGCTCACAGATGCTTGTGACATTCACAAGGGACTGACTGAATAGGTGGCTTTCCACTGCTCCTAGGATTTGGAAGCTGAGGCTGGGGTGGAGGGAAGGGAGAAGGCTCCTGTTGATAGAGGGCCCAGTGGAAGGTGGGGCTTGTCAGGGTCTGTGAGCGGCAGCTGCTCTTTGGAGCCGTGTTGGCTCTGATGACAATACCGGTTGGGGGACCTGGGTCTCAGGCAGTGGGGGCTGGGCATAAGCATGATGTGCCATGGGGGCTTCAAGTAGCTCACTCTGTCCAGTCCCCCTTAGTGCTGACGGCAGGAACAACTGTCTGAATTGGCCTCTCTGGGAGAGGAACTGAGCAGAATGTTTTTCTAGAAACCTCTGGCTGTCAGATCACTGGGTGTGGGCTTGACAGAGAGCATTGCGGCCTCAGAAGACAGATTGAGTCTGCAGGATCTCTCCCTGCTCTGTCTTGACCAGTCATGCACCTGCCGACGTGGCACTTAACTGCTAGCTTACTCAACCATATGGTGAGGACAAGATAAAATGTCTGTGGAGTGCCTGGCACATGCTGGGTGCTCAGTACATTAGTGACTCCATTAGTCAGATGTCATTAATAATAAATGCTCAAAAGAAGGAGCCTGGGAGGAGGGCCTAACGAGGAAGGGTCCTGGAGGGAGTTCTTCCTGGTGTGGGATGAGTTGAAGTGCGGCATAGATGATGGTTTCTCAGCCTCTGCACTCATAACCTTTTGGGCTGGATAATTTGGTTTTGTGTGGGCTGTCCTGTGCGTTGTAGGATGTTCAGCGGCATCCCTGGCCTCTACCTGCTAGATACTGGCAGGGAAGCCTCTCTCCCGGGACTTTACAACCACAAATGCCTCCCGACATTGCCACGTGTCCCCTGGGGGGCAAAATTGCCCCTGTTGAGAACCACTGGTGTAGAAACTCACCTGACAAGGGCTCCCCCACAGGACACTGGCTTCCCTGTGGTTTCCCCAGAAAGACATCACACCAACCACGTGCAACAGATTGGGCCCACTCACTGCAGAAGAATTCTGCCAAGAGATTCTGCTTCCAAGAGAACAGGAGGCCTCCTGACTCTGATCCTCTTTTCCGAGGAACCCTCTCGCTAATAGTGGCCATTTCCCTCAGCAGTTGTGCAAAGCAGGCCCCAGGGAAAGAAGCAGGCTGACCAGGACAATGAGATTTGTCAAGGAAAATCTGGACAATACCCGAAGTCTGGGGGAGGCCATCTCTCCCTTCAACCTCGACCTCAGCTCGGAATGCTTCCAATTCCCACGCTGCAAAAACTGTCTGGGCCAATCAACAAGTAGAATGGATAAGCTACACCCAAATGCTACGGCAGTGAGAATGAGTGAACCTCAACTCCATGAAACTCCACGGTTGACTTTCACAAACGTCAGGTCGAATGAAAGAAGCCAGGCGCAAAAGAGCAACTGATGTGTTTCTCTTAATGAAAAATCTCCCCAAAGGCAAAATCATATATGTTAAGGTTCAAAGGGCACACAAGGAAGGCTTTGGGGACTGGTTCAGTTTGCGAGGATTTATTGAGGGTTTATGATTTGGCCCTTTTCTAGATATATGATATAAACTTTAAAAAAAGTAAACAAATAAACACAACGTTCTTGGCCAAAAGGCAGGAAAGGCCCTTTAGCAAAATCACTATGAACCAAGGGAATAAAGATTTCCAGCAATTTTACCTGTATGGCTCTAAATTATTATGTAAGGGTCATTTTTGGATGTGGCTTTATAAATGACATGATGTATCAAAAATAATTAGTGCTTGGCACAGAAAATACTTCATGAGTGGTAATAATTAATGCTACTACTCAATTATTAACTGACCTAGGATGTAAAAATAATAGTCAAATATAAAGGAACAGCCCTTTGTCTTAAAGGGGAAAAGAGTTTCTGAAATTTTTAGATACATCCCCTGTTGGTAAATTTCTAATTCTCAAAGTTTTCAGAGCTCTCTCCAAGCTTAGTCCTAGAGAAGAGGAAAATCTACCTTTGCATTACTAGCTCCTGACCAGTGACCAGTACCAAAACGAAGTGCCTAACACCTGTCTGGATTGGCCAAATTGTTCAATTAACTGATCCGTCATTTATTGGTCCACTAGTTAGCCTGGAAGCTGGGCTCCACTCCCCCTGCCTGATCAGGCATTTGATCTATCTTTGGCCACCAATCTCATTTATGAATTCACACACAAAACAGGCGGGACGGCTGTTGGATTCTTCAGCCTCAGAGGAAAACACTGGCAAAAAAACAAAGTCTAGAAATTGTGCAATGATGGCTCTACTTCAGACCTGACTGGATATGGAACTCTTACAAATTCCTCTCTCTTCTGAGAGAGCCAGGCAATTAGACAACCCCAAAACGACAGAGCATTTCATTGCAAGCCTGGCTCCCTGGTTGCAAATTAGATGCCACATTAACTCTCAGGAAGATCCGAATCGCTTTCAGATCGTTCTCCACTGAATAACTTTTAGCATGACTGTTTCCATATCAGATATACAAGAGACTTTACTGCTAGCTGCAGGCACTCTTAGAAGACTTTTAATCCCAGGATGATTTTCTAAAATTTCATTTCTGTTTACAAATGGCTATGTGTCCCTGTGAACCTGTGAAGTCATATATAGAATGTGCTCTGAAGCAAGCTCTGTCTCATACAGTCAGAAAATCCTGGATTCTTTGTGACACACATTTTAAAAAGAAAAACCCATGGCCATCTATGGAGAAAAGTCAGGCTCTTACCTGGTTTCAGGCTTTGTCCATGAGCATTTGATTGGATAAAGATGGATAAAATCAAGAGAATGGTGACACTCAGGAGACTTGTGTCCATTTCTCCGTTTCACCCAGGGTCCAGGCTTTCTTGCTAATTTCTGAAGCCAAAGAGACCAGAATGCCTATTAGATACTTTGTTAGGGAAGGCTGCCCATTAATAATTAACCTCTCAACACGCTATCCACTGATCAGATACTTTGCTTACTGCCCCTCAACCACAAATCTACTTATATTTATTTTAAAAAGGTTGATTTAGCGAAGTGCTGCTTATCCTAACACATTTTGAGAATAAAATACATTGCTATGTGTTCTTACCTTCTGGGGCCAAGGTCAGAGTTCCAGATTAATCAATTTAAAGCTACTGTGTTGTGTTTGGAAATTCTGCCAAAGTTCAGGGGTAGGTGGCTTCCACGTGGCTGCCTAAGATTCCCCGTGACAGCGCAGCAAGGGGTTATGCACGCTCAGGAAAGTGGCTTTTCAAATTGCAGGCTAAGCCCAAAGAAGACGAAAAGAGCCCTGCTATGCAGAGAGCCCCCGGAGGGTCCAAATTTCTGTTAGGTTCAGTGAAATTGGCGATGCTTGTGGTCAAAATGTGGTGGGTCAACGTTTCTACAGCTGAAAGGGGCAGAAAACCCTTCACCCCATGTTAAAAGGAGCTGACGGAGAAGCAAAGATGCCCTTGCCAAGTGCCCCACTGAAGGGTGACCCCAGAGTAGACACACCTCTTCCCCTCTGTGTTCATTCATGTTCCAGCCGTGTAGAGGACTGAGGAGTAAGACCACTCAGCAAAATCAGGTAGGGAAAAGGTTACCGTCGATGGCTGTCGTGATATTTTTGGGCCTCTAGTTTTTTTTTTTTAGCTTTCTTCATTTGTTCAACATTTACGTATTTTGGCATGCCTACTACGTGCCAGGCACTGTTCTAGGCATGTGGGATGTACAAGTCCTTCTGTGCCGGTGGAGGTGGGAGGAGTTGGAGAATGGATAATAGGCATAATAAAGAAGAGTTTTATGTAGACTGGTGGACTGTAATGAGAACCACAGGAAAAGCAGGGTTAAGCAGGTTGGGGAGAAGTTAGGGATTTTAAGCAGTGTGGATAGAGTGAATTGCATTGGGAAGTTAAACTTTGAGCCAAGGTTTGAAGGAAGTGAGGGGGTTGCCCCTGTGGACGTCCAGAGGAGGAGAGTTTCGGGCAGTCAGTGCAAAGGCCCTGAGGTAGGAGTATGCCTGGTGTGCTCCAGGAATGGTGAGGAGGCCAATGAATGGGGAGACATTATAAGGACTTTGACTTTTATACGATAACACATGGGGAGCCACTCTGAGCAGAAGGGTGATATGATTTGTGTTAGAGTTTTAAAAGATCACTTTGGTTTGCAAGTGAGTCGGGGTGCAAGTGGAGAGATCTGTTACAGTGACCCAGTGAGAGGTGATGGTGGCTTGGCCCAGCAGGGAAATAGGGCAACTGGCGAGTATTGGATGGGTGCTGGATATATTTTGAACGTAGAGCCAACAGGATTTTCGGACTGCTGAGATATGTGATGTGGGAGAAAGAGAAGAGTTGAGGATGACTTCAAGGTTTTTGTCTTGAGCAAGTAGATGAATGGGGTTGCTGTCAGCTGAGAAGGGAAAGCTGTGAGTGAGCAGGTTTGGTGGGGGAAGATTAGAGATTCCGCCTTGGCCAGGTGGGGTCGTGAGATGGCTTTTAGTTATCCAAGTGGCGATGTTCAGTGGGCAAAATGAGATAACATGGTAATTACTGCCTGGACAAGCCTATTAAAAGGGCCCTCTGAAGTGATCAGCAGACTTGGACGGGCTTGACCCAGCCCAAAGCCTGTGTTCTGTCCTGTGGCTGCACCTTCCTCCCAAGCCCTGCAGCTTCCACGCCACCCTGTCAGATAAACAATTGCTTTTTTTTTTTTTTGTTAAGACTGAGTCTTACTCTGTTGCCAAGGCTGGAGTGCAGTAACGTGATCTCAGCTCACTGCAACCTCCGCCTCCCAGGTTCAAGTGATTGTCACGCCTCAGCCTTCCTGGTAGCTGGGACTATAGTCATGTGTCAGCATGCCAGCTAATTTTTGTATTTTAAGTAGAGATGGGGTTTCATCATGTTGGCCAGGCTGGTCTCTAACTCCTGACCTTGTGATCCACCTGCTTCGACCTCCCAAAGTGGTGGGATTACAGGCGTGAGCCACCATGCCTGACAGATACACAATTTCTGAGCAAGGGCTTCTGCCCTGAATACTGGCTGGCTCCTGCACAGTTAAGCAGGATCTGAAAGTTCCACCTTTTTTCCTATAAAGCTGGTACGTAAAACCAGCTGGCTACCCACCGTGGGCTCCTCTGCCCTGGGCACACCCTCATCTCTTCTCCTCTGGGTACTGCCAGTAACCACCCCCACTCCCCATTTTATTCTGGCCATGAACTCATCAAAAGACCCAAAAGAATCTAAGTGCCTCTGAAATACCAACCCTGTGCCCCCACCCACCCTCCAAATTTCTGCAGAGTATACTTTCTTACTGCTTTCTACATAGGAAGAGGACTTCAACATTGGTTCTAGCACCTGTAATTCCACTACTTGCACCACCCAAAATTCCTCTACCATCATTCCATGCCAACTCAAATTCTATGAGGCTCTCCTGGAAAATGACAAGGAGGAGTGGATCTCTGTCCCATTTCAGGCTTTCAGGGATGGGGTCTGCTTTCACCTCTACCCAAGCTCTTCAGGCCTGCCCCATCACCGGGTCCCACCTTCCAGTGGTGGTTTTAACGCACAAGTTCTGTTGTGTATTCGTGAAGCTGACCAGGGAGGCTACTGGGAGGGAAGAGGGGAGGACTTCATAGAGTATGAGGTTTTTTTGAACTGGGGGGTCCTCAGCCTGCCACTTGCTATGTGTAATATTACATAACCTTGAGGAGTTCCATCTCCTCACCTATATAATGGAGACAGCATGTACCTGAGATAATATTTTGAGATATCAGCTTCTTTTTTTTTTTTTTTTTTTTTTATTGAGTTTTTTTTTTTTTTTTTTTTTTTTTTTTAATTGAGATGGAGTTTCGCTCTTGTTACCCAGGCTGGAGTGCAATGGCATGACCTTGGCTCACTGCAACCTCCACCTCCTGGGTTCAAGCAATTCTGCCTCAGCCTCATGAGCAGCTGGGACTACAGGCGCATGCCACCATACCCAGCTAATTTTTGTATTTTTTAGTAAAGACGGGGTTTCACCATGTTGACCAGAATGGTTTCGATCTCTTGACCTTGTGATCCATCCGCCTTGGCCTCCCAAAGTGCTGGGATTATAGGCATGAGCCACCGCGCCCGGCCCTCAACTTCTTATTTTTCTTCCAAACTGTCTCCCTTGTTCTTCCTTACACTTAAGGGGGGCAAAGTAGAGCGAAGACTACAAATCTGTTGTCTTCCAAAAATAAAGGACCTTAGGGCAAGTGAATTTTATTTTATATTTTATCTTTTATTTTATTTATTTTTGGAGACAGGGTCTTCCTGTGTTGCCCTGGCTATTCATACACTCCTGGGCTTAAGTGATCATCTTGCCTTGGCTTCCCAAAGTGTGGGCAGGTGAATTCTAACCAGCTAAGAAAAGCAAAAGGCTGAAATACCTTAAAGGGATATGAAGGGGGAAGAAACCCCTCACCTTCCCATCACTAGAAAGACAATATCTTGGGCTTTGCAGGTGATGTGGAAGGGGGAGGTTTGTCTGTGGGTGTGAGAGCAGAGGGGACAGTCCCTTGCTTCCCAGAAATCCTGCTGGAAGAACCCAGAGAGGAAATGGCTGTGCTGGCCGATGGGCAAAAGATATACATGGCTTGATGCAGAGAGGGAGAGCGGTGAGCCTCTGGGGCCAGCAGGTCGTGTTGATGGGAGGATGGGCCCCTCAGTGGCCACCAGTGTGGACTGGTGACAGAGGACTGGGTCACACTGCCCTGACCCCATGCCTGGCTGTTGTGTTGGTCCAGAACTATGGCAGAGCTACTGAGGTTGGAGATGGAAATCCAGAAGGCCTGAAAATAGGGATTTGGAGTCAGTAATTTAGACAGGTTACAGAGATTAAAGAAATTGATTGCACATCAGAATCTGTGGACTGAAATTAATACCTCAACAAACAGAGGTAAGCTATGCATATTAGAAATTTGGTTGTAAGGTCCAGCCAAGTGCCTGGTTCATAGCAGAGGGTCAATAAATTGTAATGACCTGTTTTGTGGGATGTATACCTAGTGGTCAGAGTCCATGCTTTGAGGCTGGGACAGTGACTCACACCTGTAATCCTGATGCTTTGGGAGGCGGAGGCAGAGGCAGGAGGAGCACTTGAGGCCAGGAGTTTGAGACTAGCCTGGGTACCATAGCAAGACCCCATCTATACAAAAATAAAAACAAAAAATTAGCCTATGTGGTGGCACACACCTGGAGTCCCAGGTACTTGGAAGGCTGAGGCAGGGGGATTGCTTGGGCCCAGGAGGTAGAGGCCAATGAGCTATGATCATACCACTGCACTCCAGCCTGGGTGACAGAGTGAGACCCTAGCTGTAAAAGAAAAAAATTAGTGTACATCTTTGGGAATCAAACAGATATAGGCTCAAATTCCTGGTCTATCCCTTGTACTTACTAGCTCAGTGACCTTGGATAAGACATTGTGACTGAGCTTTAGTTTTCTTAATCTGCTTAACGGGACTAGTAACACCTCCCTAGTCTGATTAAGAGAGGCAATGCATGTGAAGCCATCAGCAATCCTAGACCACAGGAAATGATAGCTACTGTTATTATTTTTTATGTTCAGATTTACTGAGGGGATCAGGAGGGTATCCAGGAGGTAGATAACAATAAGAACACAGTGATATATTTGTAGCGAGAAATGTCAGGGGCAGGAAAACACAAGGGCCTGGATCGGTGGCTCCAAAATCCAATTGAGCTTCAAAGAATCAACTGGGGAGGTCAGACAAAGGACAAGTAATGGGCCTATCCAAGCAATACTGAGCAATGGAATCAAAACTAGGGTCAAGGCCTGAAGAGCCTTCATTCTGAACAAGTTTCCATGTGATTCTTGGTCACACAAAGTTTGAGAACCATTGCTTCAGAATGGTGCTGGAGTCATCTATTGGGATGCAAGAAGAAAGTAATATAGGCCTTTCAGATTTTTCTTTGTATTACCTTAGACAATTCATATTTGTTCTTGTATAATGTTTATAGTATATATAAGAACTATATAATTTACACATGGCACTATGGAATATACTAGTGCACTATATTATTTATAAACAAGTAACTATATATTGGAGAGAGTGCTCAAATTAAAAAAAATACTGATAAAGATGCATTATGAAAGGGTGAAACCTCTGCCTTAGAGGGAAGAATGGCTCATAGGGCTTCAAGACCTGACTGTCACGTGCTTGACTCCAGCCATGGATCTGAACAGTCAATAGACGCATTCCTAGAATCTTTGGTCATTTCCACGCCCAAGGAAGCCCAGCAGTTTCTTGAGGCCTCTTCATTTCCTGTATGCTGAAGAGGAGGAGCATCGTAGAGGCTGGAGCCTCCCATGAAGCGATCAGTACAGTGCGTGTTAGCAGAGCTGTGTGGCTTCTTCCTGTGCAATTCTTTTTTTTTTTTTTTTTTTTTCATTGCTAATTCAATTTACTTCATGTATCCTGAATATTTTAAATTTTGTTTTGATTTTGTTTTTTATTTTTTTTTTTGAGATAGAGTCTCTGTCAGCCAGGCTGAAGTGCAATGGCACGATCTTGGCTCATTTCAACCTCCGCCTCTCAGGTTCAAGTGATTCTCATGGCTCAGCCCCCCGAATAGCTGGGATTATAGGCATGTGCCACCACACCAGACTATTTTGTTTTTCTTTTTGAAACAGAGTCTCCTCTGTTGCCCAGGTTGGAATGCAGTGGCGCATTCTTCACTCACTGCAACCTCCGCTTCCCGGGTTCCAGAGTTCTCCTGCCTCAGCCTCCCGAGATCATAGCATCTACCACCACACCTGGCTAATTTTTGTATTTTTAGTGGAGACAGGGTTTCACCTTATTGGCCAGGCCAGTCTTAAACTCCTGACCTCAGGTGATCTGCCTGCCTTGGCCTCTCAAAGTGTTGGTATTACAGGCATGAGCCACTATGCCTGGCCTATTTTTTTGTATTTTTAGTAGAGATGGGGTTTCACCATGTTGACCAGGCTGCTCTCAAACTCCTGACCTTAAGTGGTCTGCCTGCCTTGGCCTCCCAAAGTGCTGGGATTACAGGCGTGAGCCACCATGCCCAGCCTCTTCCTTTGCAATCCTTTAAAGATGTTTCTGTTTTGGGTGATACTGCATTCTGGTCTGCAGGCCTCCGTCTAAAGTAATAATGGTTTTTTAATTAGATTTTTAAACATTGCCCAGTTCTTGCTCTCTTTTAATTTGCAGAACTTCTTGAAGAAATAAAGATTTCAAGAGACTGGCATTTCATGATCTGAGAATGACCTTTTTCTTTAGTGTCATGGTGATAAGAAAGTTAATTAGGAGAGAAGAAACAGATATTTTACAAGCATAAAGCAAGCAAATCCCAAGAGGAAGAGGCCAGGGGACCAAGGTGAAGTTCACTGATGACAGAAACAGAGTTTTATACCCAGAATCAGGCTTTCTTGTTTTCATCTTCAGGAACTGGGATGTCTTACCTGAGAAAGGCAGGCTTTTGTTGGTGTCTAATACAATAATAATTGAAGCAATAAAATTTGGATCGACACTGTTATTTTCCTAATTTTGCAGTTGAGATTTAAGAGAGGCCGGTCGTGGTGGCTCATGCCTGTAATCCCAGCACTTTGGGAGGCTGAGATGGGTGGTCATGAGGGCAAGAGATCAAGACCATCCTGGCCAACATGGTGAAACCCCGTCTCTACTAAAAATACAAAAATTAGCCGAGCATGGTCATGCATGCCTGTAGTCCCAGCTACTCGGGAGGCTGAGGCAGGAGAATCACTTGAACGCGGAAGGCAGAAGCTACGGTAAGCAGAGATTGTGCCACTGCACTCCAGTCTGGCGACAGAGCAAGACTCTGTCTCAAAAGAAAAAAAAAAAGAAAAGAGAAAAAGAGATTTAAGAGGTTAAGAATGGGAACCAAATTGTATCTCACCAGTAAAAGGAAGAGAGAGGAGGAGAAGTCAGGGGATCTGAGGCCAGGTTCTGTTCTCTTAACAACCACAAATCTGTCCAGGTGCAGTGGCTCGTGTCTGTAATCCCAGCAATTTGGGAGGCCAAGGTGGGTGGATCACATGAGGTCAGGAGTTTGAGACCAGCCTGGCCAATGTGGTGAAACCCCGTCTCTACTAAAAATACAAAAAATAGCTGAGTGTGGTAGTGTACACCTGTAATCCCAGCTACTCAGAATGCTGAGGCAGAAAAATTGCTTGAACCGGGGAGTCGGAAGTTGCAGTGAGCCGAGATTGTGCCAAGGCACTCCTCCTTGGGCAACAGAATGGGACTCTGTCTCAAAAAAAAAAAAAAAAAAAAATGAAGTGAGATTTAAAAAAAGCCCCACAAATCCTTAATCCCCGTATATCTGACTTTCCCTAAGACTGAATCAGGCTTCTCTGCACATCAGCCTATTTTACTTCCAAGATGAAATTTATGAATTTCCTTGGAGCATGTTATAGGAAAATGACTGTCCTCTTTTACTCCTGCTTGGGGCCGGGCTGTCATCAGGAGAATGACCAGGTTTTTATTGGGTCACTGACTGATCTGTGTGGACATTCTTGCACCATGTGGGAATATGGCAAAACAAATAGGTAAACCTGATTAATTTGAGTTGGCCTGCAACATGTCCTCATTTGGAAGGTGGCTGGACTGGAGTTTAATCTTTTCCTTATCTGTGTTAGAAAAAAGAAGATGTAGTAAACAAATGAAGGGTGAAATCAAGATTGCAGATGACATTTTAGACAATTTGGAAGAATGAGGTGTTTCAGGCATTTCAAATAGGTATTTATTCACCCAAGATGATCACGCCTGGTGACTAGGGGGTATCTTTGCATCGGCTCTGTCTGCAGCCAGTTCTGTGACCTTGGGCACATTCTCTAACTTGTCTCTGCCTCTGTGTGTTCCCCTGTCAAATGGGATTATGAAGGTTAAATTGTTATCACATGAAAATGCTTATAACAACTCTCTGCATAATCAAGCCTCATTTGATTTTCTTAACAAATGAGGTAGGAATTATTTTCCCTATTTTACAGGTGAGAAAAGTGAGGCTCAGGGATTCCTTATGCAAGGTCACATATCTAATTGATACTAATTGGATGTAAGGACCCTAGGTCCCTGGAAACTCTAATATTCTGATTCCCAAAGTCTCAAGTTACGGAGCTAGGGAGCAAAGAGTCAAGATCTCTTTTCTTCTTATTTTTATGTTTCCTGGTATGTGTTGGCCCACAAACTCTCCTTATCAGGATTTCAGCTGTCAGATTGTAGAACAATTGGGAAAATGATCAATAACAACAGCAGCACCCTAAAACCACAGCAGTCTTTTTTATGACTAGATAATGCGGAACCGATAATGCATTTTATGATCTTAGACGTTCCAGTAGAATGAAAAACCTGTTTTCTCTCTTTGTATTATGCTTAGAAGCAAAAGGAAATAAAGATTTAAGTTGGCTTTGAACACCAGGTAGATAGTGAATATGGTTGGCTTCATAAAGTTTGCCCAGGGTTTTCCCCTTTGTGGGGAAGAAGGGGAGTAGAGACTAGAATTCATGACGTGTCTACTCTGTGCCTGCTTCCTCCAGCTGCTGGGGTGCTGGTCAGGCTTGGTGAGGGGTGATCATGCTGGCTTATCAGGGAGACTCCCCCTAAGCCATGAACCGGACTGCTTGCTTGCAGCAAGCAAGGGCACAGTTTGGAGAGGGGGGATCAGCACATTGGCTCTCTCTCTGGATCCCAGTGCTTCCAATCATGGGGTGTCCAGGGACACAGTCCTCACCCTGGGTGTCAGGCAGGGCTTGGCACTGGTCGGATCACAATGGCCCCAGCCTCCCTGCAGCAGGATGCCACATCCTCATCTCACAAAGGCTGTCTGACTTTAGCCCATGGAATCCATAGCTGCAGGAAACCAGGAACTAATTCCCATTCATTCTCTTCATTCCCAATGATGCGATTCAAGTTCTGAGCAGCCGCCAATGAGTCATCATTTTGCCAAAGACAGGGAATCTTGCTGACGTGGTTCATCACTGATTCCTAGGCAGGCCTAAAAGTCAGGAGTTAACAATTCAGGAGCCGACACCCAAAGTGCTTGTACAGTGCCAGAATCTCCATGTGATCTCAGTCACACTTCAGGAAGAATCCTATGATGTAGGCATGATTTTTCCCTTTAAATAGAGGGGAAACTGAGGCTCAAGGAGGTTACTGAATTGTCCAAATCCATACTGTAGTAAATGGTGGAATGGGACTTGAATGATGCTTGTTTGACTTCGAAGTCCATACAACAAAAAGTAGTTTTGCCAAGTATAGCGGGGATTGCTGTGAGATCTTTGTGTATCAAATGCTTACAAAGATGGAGTTGTGTCATGCTCTTGCTCTGTGTGTAAAGACATATATCATGTGTATTTCATATATGTATATGTATGAAAGGGAGTTTATTAAGGAGTATTGACTCACAGTCACAAAGCAAAGTCTGCAAGTTGAGGAGCAAGGAAGCCAGTGGTGGGTCAGTCCGAGTTCCCAAACCTCAGAAGTAGGGAAGCCGAGAGTGCAGCCTTCAGTCTGTGGACACAGGCCCAGGAGCTCCAGACAGACCACTGGTACAAGTCCATGAGTCCAAAAGCTGAAAAACTTGGAGTTTGATGTTCAACAGCAGGAAGCATCCAGCCCGGGAGAAAGACGAAGGCCAGAAGACTCAGCCAGTCTCCACCTTCCACATTCTTCCGCCTGCTTTATTCTAGCCAAACTGGCAGCTGATTAGATGGTGCCCACTCAGATTGAGGGTGGGTCTGTCTCTCCCAGTCCACTGACTCAAATGTTACTAATATCTCGACATCCTCACAGACACACCCAGGAACAATACTTTGTAACCTTCAATCCAATCAAGTTGACACTCAGTGTTAGCCATCACATCATTTTTATTATTATTATTAAATGTTCGCAGGCTTTTTCTCAGCTATTTAATGGAGATAGCTCTGACATAACCTATGAGATACAGCAGAAGATAGAAATAATGGAGACATTATAGTGGGACAGAATCAGTAGTTTATATCCCAATTTCTTTTCCTCAACAAACAGTAAAGAAGACCAGCCAGGAAGAGGGGACCAGGGCCTTTGGCTATGATGCTTTGTCCTGAACAGAGAAGAATGTTTGAAAGGAAGTTGACAGGATAAGGCTTGCTACCCAAGACCTGACTTAGAGCATCCTCAGTTACTCAGTTACACCTGAAGCCATTTATTTGAGTGAGATCATGCCTGGCGTCCTTCAGAAAGTAACAAGCAAGATGCTTTTGATAGGCTTTCATAATTCTGTTAAGAGATAATTTTTTTAAAAGAAGGTAAAATCATGACTGTCACCTACAAAAATGGATACATGTTAATATTTTACTTAACTAATTAATGAGGAAACTGGTAAGGGTGTTACCAGTTCAAAGAAGCAGCCTCAAAACCACACAAATTTATATGAGTAAAGAAATGTTGCAAGGAACATACAACTGGCAAACGGACGCAAAACTAGCTTTTTCTACAGTGTGGAAGCGAACTGGTGGACCTTTTACAGGATAGGACAGAATTTGCATTTTGCATTGCTATTATTTATCTACAATTTACAGAGTTGTAAAATGCTTCAGGGGCAATGAAAGCTAGAATCAGATAAGCCAGGGAAGCTGTGCTGTGTGTAGACAATGCAACCTTTTCCATGGAAATACAACATGTCCCCTATATTTAGTATTGTTACAAAATGATAAAGGAAGTATTTAGCTACAGAATTCTGAAAGCAGGGTGAGGTTCTTTCTGGAGGAAAAACTGCCTCTGGCGGCATCTTTGCCTCCTGAGTGAAGACTCTGTGATTGCCGAGAACCAAATTTCCAAGCTTGGTTTCTCCCTGTTTTGTCTCATTAAGGAGGCAGATTATTTAATAGCTGGCACCTCAATTTCCTTATTTTAAAATAGGGATAATACAGTTATTTACCTCGCGGGCTTGGGGAAAGATTAAATGAAAAAAACAGTTGTGCATACCGTAGTACCCAACACAATAGGTATCAGCTTTTAGTGTTTTTATTTATCACTGCAGTTTTTCGGCATGCTTTTTATATCTGCCATCCCTCACCTGCTCCTTCCCTTTCTTGTTTCCTGTCCATTTAACTGAAGTAGTAAAGAATAGGAGACTTATTTACAATGTTTTAAAGAAAGTATAGAGTCTTTGCTTCCTGTTCTTGATTTTAAAATTAACTGCCTAAATTGTTATGTGTTCCTTTCTATTTAAAAAAGAAAGGAAGCTGGGTGTGGTGGATCATGGCTGAGCCCAGGAGTTTGAGACCTGCCTGGGCAGCATAGTGAGCTCCTGTTTCCATAAAATATTTTTTAAAAAATTAGCTAGTGTGGTGGCGCACAGCTGTAATCCCAGTTACTTAGGAGGCTGAGGCAGGAGGATGGCTTGTGTCCAGGAGGTCAGACTGCGGTAAGCTATGATCATGCCACTGCACTCTAGCCTGGGCAACAGAATGAGACCCTGTCTCTGTCTAAAAAACCAACAACAACAAGAAAGTAAAGAAATAAAGAGAAGAAAGAAACAAAAGAAAGAAAAGAAAAATAGAAAGCACCTTTACCCCCAATATTTGCTAACCCTGAATTTAAACAAGTGATTCATTTTCTCAGGTTATACAGTTAATCGCCAGAGAAAACAGATTGAGAGAGTGGGAAAGGCCCTCCCTGGGGCCTTCCCAGCACAGCTGGGGAGAGGAGGCCAAGGCCAGGAGGTGGCACATTGGAGCCAGGTCGTCCAGAGCTCCTTGGTGAGCCTCTCTCCCATCTGCCTTCTCAGCCCCCAGGGGCCATGTCCATGAGCTGGAGAGCCTGTGAGCAGCAGGTGAACAGCACGTGCGCAGCACCAGGGGACACTCCACTCAGCCCTGCCCAGAGGAGTTGGTACAAACCTGCCTTTGAAAAGTTTGTTTTTCACTTTTAGGTCTGTTGGAGGGGGAATTCTTCAACCTCAGAGAGGAATTCCTGGCTGTCTAGGGTCAGGGTGCCTGATGGATTGACCCTATCACTGTGATTTCAATTCTGGCACCCCAAGAAACTTCCAGATGATTCGGATGAAGCCCCCAGGATCTCCCCCTTTGCTTAGCAGCCTGCATTCTTTGAGGAAAAAGAAGGCATTTGTGCAAGGGTTGGGGAAGAAGTTTTGCCTCTGGGCAAAGTTAAGGGATAGGAGGACAAAGCTATCTCTGCATTTACGTTTCCTTTACATGTGTGAAGCCTGGATTGACATGCGGAGAGAGCCATCTTCACTCCGCAGTTCCATCCCTATCACCAAATCTGTCAGGCTCTGTGGAGACTCCTAGAGAGCAAAACATACTTTCCACACATTAGAAAATAGCATGATTAGATCTCAAGCATCCGCCAGGAATAGAATACAGGCAGAGACACACAGGGCTCCCTGCCTCCAGGACTATTTCTTTTTGTTATCATACCATCTCTAAAGCAAAATTACTTGTTTTAGCTCTTGATAGAAACGTAACTTCCCTTGTCCATTTTCAACAGGCAATGCATACACAGGGAAGGAAATGGCAGGCTGTTCATATGTAGCAAGATCCATACTTGGCCAAACCTGGGACCACAAAGATGGACATCCTGATACCAAAACCTGACAGAGACACAGCAAAAAAAAGAAAATTTCAGGCCAGTATCCCTCATGAACATTGATGCAAAAATTCTCAATGAAATGGTAGCAAACTGAATCCAGCAGCACGTTAAAAAAATATCTATTACAATCAAGTCAACTTCATCTCTCAGATGCAAGGCTGGTTCAACATACACAAATCAATAAACATAATCCATCACATAAATAGAACCAATGACAAAACCACATGATTATCTCAATTGATGCAGAAAAGGCCTTTGATAAAATTCAATACCCCTTCATGCTAAAAACTCTCAATATACAAGGTATTGATGGAACATATCTCAAAATAATATGAGCTTTTTATGACAAACCCAGAGCCAATATCATACTGAATGGGCAAAAGGTAGAAGCATTCCCTTTGAAAACCGGCGCAAGACAAGGATGCCCTCTCTCACCACTCATATTCAACATAATAATGGAATTTCTGGCCAGGGTAATTGGGCAAGATAAAGAAATAAAGGGTATTCAAATAGGTAGAGAAGAAATCAAATAGTCCTTGTTTGCAGATGACATGATTGCATACTTAGAATACCCCATTGTCTCAGCCCAAAATCTCGTTAAGCTGATAAGAAACTTCAACAAAGTCTCAGGATATAAAATCAATGTGCAAAAATCACAGGCATTTTTATATACTAGTAATAGACAAACAGCCAAATCATGAGTGAACTCTCATTCACAATTGCTACGAAGAGAGTAAAATACCTGGGAATACAACTTACAAGGGATGTGAACTTCACAAGGAGAACTACAAACCACTTCACAGAGAACTACACACCACTTCAAGCAGAACTCAAGGAAATAAAATAGAACACAAACAAATGCAAAAACATTCCGTGCTCATGGATAGGAAGAATCATTATCGTGAAATGGCCATACTGCCATAGTAATTTATAGATTCAATGCTAATCCCCATCAAGCTACCATTGACTTTCTTCACAGAATTAGGAAAAAACTACTTTAAATTTCATATGGAGCCAAAAAAGAGCCCATCAAGACAAGCCTAAGCAAAAAGAACAAAGCGGGAGATATCATACTACCTGATTTCAAACTATACTACAAGGCTACAGTAACCAAAACAGCATGGTACTGGTACCAAAATGGAGATATAGACAAGTGGAACAGAACAGAGGCCTCAGAATTAATGTCACACATCTACAACCATCTGATCTTTGACAAACTTGACAAAAACAAGCAATGGGGAAAGGATTCCCTGTTTAATAAATGGTATTGGGAAAACTGACTAGCCATATGCAGAAAACTGAAACTAGACCCCTTCCTTATACCTTACAAAAATTAACTTGAGATCGATTAAAGATTTAAATGTAATACCAAAAACCATAAAAACCCCAGAAGAAAGCTTAGGCAGTACCATTCAGAACATAGGTATGGGCAAAGATTTCATGATTAAAACACCAAAAGCGGCCAGGCGCGGTGGCTCAAGCCTGTAATCCCAGCACTTTGGGAGACCGAGACGGGTGGATCACGAGGTCGAGAGATCGAGACCATCCTGGTCAACATGGTGAAACCCCGTCTCTACTAAAAATACAAAAAATTAGCTGGGCATGGTGGCACGTGCCTGTAATCCCAGCTACTCAGGAGGCTGAGGCAGGAGAATTGCCTGAACCCAGGAGACGGAGGTTGCGGTGAGCCGAGATCGCACCATTGCACTCCAGCCTGGGTAACAAGAGTGAGACTCCGTCTCAAAAAAAAAAAAAAACAAAAAAAACCACCAAAAGCAATGGCAACAAAAGCCAAAATACACAAATGGGATCTAATTAAACTAAAGAGCTTCTGCACAGCAAAAGGAACTATCATCAGAGTGAACAGGCAACCTACAGGATGGGAGAAAATTTTGCAATCTATCCACCTGACCAAGGGCTAATATCCAGAATCTACAAGGAACTTCAACAAATTTACAAAAGAAAACCAAACAATCCCATCAAAAAGTGGGCAGAGGATATGAAAAGACACTTCTCAAAAGACGACATTTATGTGGCCAACAAACATATGACAAAAAGCTCATCATCACTGGTCATTAGAGAAATGCAAATCAAAACTGCGATAAGATACCATCTCACACCAGTAAGAATGGTGATCATTAAAAAGTCAGGAAACAACAGGTGCTGGAGACTCTGTGGAGAAATAGGAACACTTCTGTGGGAGTCTAAATTAGTTCAACCATGTTGAAAGACAGTGTGGTGATTCTTCGAGGATCTAGAACCAGAAATCCCATTTGACCCAGCAATTCCATTCCTGGGGTATATACCCAAAGGCACATGAACACGTATGTTTATTGCAGCACTGTTCACAATAGCAAAGATTTGGAACCAACCCAAGTGCCCATCAATGATAGACTGGATAAAGAAAATGTGACACATATACACAATGGAATACTATGTAGCCATCAAAAATGACGAGTTCATGTCTGTTGCAGTTACATGGATGAAGCTGGAAACCATCATTCTCAACAAACTAACACAGGAACAGAAAATCAACTACTGCATGTTGTCACTCATACATGAGAGCTGAACAGTGAGAACACATGGACACAGGGAGGGGAACATCACACACTGGGGCCTGTTGGCAGGTGGGGGACTAGGAAAGGGATAGCTTTAGGTGAAATAAATAATGTATGATGGGTTGATGGGTACAGCGTTGTGTACACCTATGCTCTGCACATGTATCTCAGAACCATTGTTAAAAAAAAAAAGCCTACAGCACTCTGGCTGGGCACAGTGGCTCACACCTATAATCTTAGCACTTTGGGAGGCTGAGGCAGGAGGATTGCTTGAGCCCATGTGTTCAAAACCAGCTGGGGCAATACAGCAAGACCCAGTCTCAATTAGTAAAATTATATTTAAAAAAATACAAAAATAAGCTGGGTTTGGTGATGTGTGCCTATAATCTCAGCTACTCAGGAGATTGAGGCAGGAAAATCACTTGAACCTGGTAGACAGAGGTTCCATTGAGCTGAGATGGCCACTATACTCCAGCCCCAGCAACAGAGCAAGACTCTGTTTCAGGGGGAAAAAAAAAAAAAAAAGAAGAGATGGTAAATTTCCAAACATACTTAAGCAATGGAAGGACCCATGTGAAGCAGAAGCCCTAGGCTGGGATGAGTGGATGAATACGTTGGTGGAGCCAAGAGATCTTGAGACTTGGGACCCAAGAAGTTCTGCTTTCTAGCCTCAGATGAGGGTGTACCTTCTTGTCCCAGATTCCCAGGGTGACCACCAACAGAGGGACCGCGCTGGCTCCTGGCAGGGCAGGGCAGGGCAGGGCTCTCTGAGATACCCACCTTCACTGGTTTTAGGCTTCAGCTCTAATGTGAGTGGGCTGTCTCACAATAATTCCTTCAGGTTTTGGAGATGGTGGTCAGGGTCACCTGGGTTCTGGTGGCCTGCAGGTGAGCTGAGGGCTACTGCAATTAGGCAACTCCTGGGGACCTCCCTGGTGAGCCTTGGCGAATGTAGCCTGGATGTTTTGTTATTGCATAGGGGTTAATATTATGACGAAGCTCACCTTAGGCCTCTCTCTGATTGTCTTTGCTGGTCTCTCTTTCCTTCATTGTCCTCTCTGACTGAGGTCAGAGTCCTTGAATGGCCCTCAAGTTACCCCTACCCTATTCCTAGGGAAACCTCTGCTGTGGCTGCCTTTCTCCCTGGAGCCCATGCCCAGAGAGGCTGCAGCTCCCGTCACCTGCAAAACTGGGTGAGATCCTCCACACACTCACTGCCTGTGGGTGGAAAAGAGAAGGTGTCAAGGAACTGAGCCCTGGGTGTTCGAACATGTAGAAGTCAAGGAGATGAGGAGGGACCTTTCTGCTTTAGCCAAGTTATTTCTTAAGAATTAATTCTCAGTAGTAACATTTCTGCTAAAAGGACATGAGCAATATGGTTGTAAATGAATGTGTGGATAAATTTCTGAGAGCTCCACCATCAGTGGATATTAGCATTTGACATTTTTTTCTTGTTGGTCCTTTAGAATATGTAAACTGGCATTTCCAGACTGCTTCCATTTCCATTTCTTTGATTTCTGGTGAGAATTAACTTTTCCTCATTATGTTTATCTACTAATTTTATGTCCCTTATGGGAATCATCCTGTCTTTGACCCATTTATCTTTTGGAATCTTGACATTTATTTTACAAATTTTAATTAGTTATTTATGATGGCTCTTAATTCTTTGTAATGTTTAATAGAAATGTTTTCCTTCTTAAAAAACCTTTAGTAATGCTAATTTTTATAGTGTAATCATTTCAGTTACTTCAAAGCTGAGAAAGTTAAAATTCCCCCAGAGAGCTGATAAACTCTCTTTTCAATTGCAAGTTCTTTCATAATTAGATTTTGTTTAAATCCTTAATCAACGAAAGCTATTTTGTTGCATGTTTTATTTTTAATTCTTTTCTATTATAAAATCAATAAACATTATTGTAAAATGGGAAAATCAGGAAAAACAAAAAGAAAAACATAACTGCAATTTCACATTTGGAGAACCACTGTTGGCATTTTGATGTGGATATCCCCAAATCATTTTTCTATGTATACATTTATTTAAAAAAATACAACTGTAAACACACTGTACAAATTTTTTAAATACCTTTGTATTAACAACACATTAATGGCATATTCCAGGGGCATTAAATATTCTTTTAAAACATTACTTAAGGCCGGGCGCAGTGGCTCAAGCCTGTAATCCCAGCACTTTGGGAGGCCGAGGCGGGTGGATCACGAGGTCAAGAGATCGAGACCATCCTGGTCAACATGGTGAAACCCCGTCTCTACTAAAAATACAAAAAATTAGCTGGGCATGGTGGCACATGCCTGTAATCCCAGCTACTCAGGAGGCTGAGGCAGGAGAATTGCCTGAACCCAGGAGACGGAGGTTGCGGTGAGCCGAGATCGCGCCATTGCACTCCAGCCTGGGTAACATGAGTGAAACTCCGTCTCGAAAAAAAAAAAAACCAAAAAAAAAAAATTACTTAAAATAGCTACAGAGTACTGTTAGACTCTATAGATTACCATAATTGGCTTAATTCCCTATTGTTTTTTCATTACCTTTATTTGAGATATCACTACTATGAACAATGCTACTATAAACATATGCATAAATCTTGTTCCGCATGTATGATTATTTTCTTTGTATAAATTTTTTTGACTATTAAAAAAAAATTTGAGATTCTGAGGGTACATGTGCAGATTTGTCACATGGGTATATTGTGTGATGCTGAGGTGCCAAGACCCAGGTGGTGCTGAAAGAATTAAGAAACAGACACAGAGATAGAAAGCAGCAGGTGGGTTCAGAGAGTGAGGCACCAGGGGTCTCCCAGCGTTTCCAGCTGAGAGCCCAGAGCAGACTGTGACCTATGTATTTATTGTTTACTTTCCAGTGACAAGTTTTTCTAGCGGATGCTCTGTGTTCTTTCATTGGTTAAAGGTAAACTAACCAGGCAGCTAGTGTGTGTTTACTACAGGTTAAAGACAAACTAGAAAGCGCTCTTTACGAGGGAACAAAGGAAAGGGTCACATATCCTGTGTTCAAAGAACTAATTCATCTGGTGTGAGGCGTATTTATATTAGTTACTGTTTTATAATGCTTTGAGCAGTTTTCTGCTTTGGGGGGCAGTTTTCCATTTTGGGGGGCTGACTAGGGCTTCCTTGCCACCACTCTTGATATGATTTCTCTCACACGTTGGAATTTGCTCTCAATACTGAGGTTTGAGCTTCTAATGGTTCCATTGCCCAATTAGTGAATACTGTACCCAGTAGATTTTTTTTCAACCTTTGTCCCCCACCCTTTTTTGCACCTTTTGGAATGCCACTGTCTACTATTTCCATCTCTATGTCCACGTGTATTCATTTTTTAGCTTCCACTTGTAAGTGAGAACATGCGGTATTTGGTTATCTGTTTTTGTGTTAGTTTGCTTAGTATAATGACCTTCAGCTGCAGCCATGTTGTTGTAAAGGACATGATTTTGTTCTTTTTTATGTCTGTGTAGTATTCCTTAAAAAATAATACTACACATCATATATGTATCACATTTTCTTTTGTATAAATTTCTTTTTTTTTTTGAGACAGAGTCTTGCTCCATTGCCAGGCGCCAGGCTGGAGTGCAGTGGCGCAATCTTGGCTCACTGCAACCTCCGCCTCCTGGGTTCAAGCAATTCTCCTGCCCCAGCCTCCTGAGTAGCTGGGATTACAGGTGCATGCCACCATGCCCAGCTAATTTTTGTATTTTTAGTAGAGACCGGGTTTCACCATGTTGGCCAGGATGGTCTTGATCTCCTGACCTTGTGATCCTCCCGCCTCGGCCTCCCAAAGTTGTATAAATTTCTTAAAGTTGAATTTCTAAGGCAAATGTCTTCTATCTAGGTATCAATGTATTTTGCTTTTACATATATACTGCTACATTAAGTAAATTTCTATCATTTTAATTTCTCATTGACAGTGGATGTACTCCTGTTCTATCCTCCACCCTTATTAACATTAGTATTATAACATTTTTGTAATTTTACGCTAAATTGATAAGCCAAAATGGTATGTGCATTTTTTAATCTTTCTTTAAAACTAGTGGGTTGAAGTTGAATTTACCACCACTTCGATTTTTATTGCCTTTTTTCTTTCTTTATGAATAATCTGTTGATGATTTTTATGCATTTTATGTACTTTATATGTTTTTATAATTTTGGTATATTTTTAAAATGGGGTGCTCATTTAAGACATTATAATGATTTCAAACACACACATAGGTATAATGCATAGTTTTGAATACCACCTGCTTCCCAGCTCCATCAAATTCTAACATTTTTACCATGTTTGCTTCCTATTTTTGCTAAAAAGTAGAGTGCTATACCTGTATACCTGTGTATCTCTTCTCAAGCCTGATCTTATTTTTCCTGTCTCAGAGGCAATGCCACCCTGAGTTTCATGTCTGTCATTCTCACGTCTGTTTGTAATGTTTGCAGCACATGTATGTAGCTATGAAATCTATATGATACGTCCTCAGTATCTGTGGGGGATTGGTTCCAGGGCCATCTGCCGATGCTCAAGTTCCTGATACAAAATGGTGTAGTGTTTGCATATAACCTACGCACGTTCTCCAATATGCTGTAAATCACCTCTAGATTACTTATAAAACCTAATACAATGCCTACACATTGCTTCATTTGCCTGGTTTTAACACGGTACTCAGGATATGGCAAATTCAAGTTTTGCCTTTCGGAACTTTGTGTTATTTTTCCCCCAAATATTTTTTATCCTTGGTTGGTTGAATCTACGGATGTGGAGTCCACGGATATGGAAGGATGACTGCACCATTATTTTGTATGTTTTCAAATTTTATACTCTACGCATCAATCTACAACTTGTTTTGTCACTCAGCAGTGTATTTTCAAGATTTATCTCTGTTGATAGAGCAGCTATAAATGGTCCCATTGTATAAATGTATCAGAATTTTTTCATTGGGTTGATGGATACTCGTGTTGTTTAGTTTTTTCATTTTACTGTTACCATATTGCAGTAGACATTGCATCATCCACAAGTGAAAGCTTCTGGAATTTACTGCTATACTGGGTTATAAGATATATGTCCTGTCAGAGTTAGTAAGATGCTGACAATTTATTCTTCAAAATGGTTACCCCTGTGAACATGTTGTTGGAAAAATGTGTGTTCCTTCAGTTTTTCCACATCATCACCAACACTTGATAGTGTCAGATTATGTAATTTTCACCAGTTTTATGGATGTAAAATGGTATCTCACTGTTTTAATTTTAAACTCTCTGATTACTGGTGAGGTTGAACATTTTCTTAAGTGTGTGACTGTTGATTCAAATTTCTGTTGCTGAAAATAGCTTATTCATATCTTTTGCCCATATTTCTATTAGTTCATTGCAAATATCCTCCCAGTTTGCATTTTGTCTTTCATATCACCTGTGATGTCTTTTGTTTCATAAAGTTTTACATTTTTGGGTAACGAGATTTACTGTCTTTTCCTTCAGGAATATCCTTAGTGTCTTCATTTCTTCAATTTTACTTTTTAGTCTTACAGCCTACCAAATAGTAATTCTTTCACAAAAGATATTCTGTGATTCATTATAATCTTCTGGCATTGGTAGAATTTACCTTATTTAGTCACTACATGCTATTGTTTTAATTTATAGCTGCATTTTATAAGTTCAGTCCAAAATGATTTTTCTGCCTATGCTCACTGAATGTTCCTTGGATCGATAAAATGTATCGATCAATAAAATTTAGCAAATAGTATGCACAAGCCACTCCTGCCTTTCAGATCCTTAGTAGATGTTGCTAATTGCTTGCATTATTTTCTTCATTCATGTATTCATATATTCACTTATTCAACAGCTGTTTTGGGAAAATCTGCTAATGTCCTTGAGCCTGGTTCTAATCATTTCCAGCCAGTTTTATTGGAATTGGCACTTGTGCACATTTGCCATCCTAAGACTGTGTCTTTAGGTGTGTGTGCGCCTGTGTGGTACTTTTCACAGGTTTGTGGTTGGGGATAATACTCACCTCTTAGAATGAATTGGGTATCAGATCTTGTTTTTCTGTGATTTGGAACTGATTATATAATATGAAAAAATCTGTTTCTTAAGTATGTAGTAACATTGTTCAGTCAATTTGTTGAGGTCATAGCATTTCTTGTGGTGGATGAGATAAATAACAATTTTTCCTTTGCCTTCATCATTATTTTCATGTCTACATCTTCTCCTGCTGGTTTGGTATTTTGTGTTATCCATTTGGCTAAGCATTTCAAATTGATTATCATAAGTTGTGCATTGCAATCATTTGTATTTTAAAATTATCAGTCTTGTTTTTAATTTTGCTGATTTATACCTTTCTTTTGTTTATTATATCTCCAAGGGGTTGATCTATCTTATAATCTTTTTACAGAATGAGCATCTAAATTTATTTTTTATTTCCACTGATTTCCTCTTTTCTCATTTATTTCTGTCCTTATTCTTTATTATTATCTCTGTTTTCCTTTACATTGACTGTCTTCATAAGATTTTAAGTTAAATGCTAATTTCATATTTCTAAAATAAAAGCATGTGGATTTATGCCTTAATCTCTGGGCCCCGATTCATACAAAGCCCGCTCACTTTTGATATATGGTATTTTCAATTTTATAAACATCTCAAAAGTTATTACCATGTTCTTAATTTTCTACATCAGCGGTCTCTAACCTTTTTGGCACCAGGGACCAGTATCATGGGAGACGAGTTTTCCGTGAATGTCGGTGGCTGGGCCATGGATTCAGGATGATTTGAGCATATTACACTTACTGTGCACTTTATTTCTATTATTATTACATTGTAATATATATTGAAATAATTATGTAACCATAATCTACTCACCATAATGCAGAAACAATGGGAACCCTGAGGTTGTTTTCCTGCAACTAGATGGTCGCCTTTGGGAGTGTTGGGAGACAGTGACAGATCTTCAGGCATTAGATTTTCATAAGGGCCGTGCAGTCTAGATCCTTCACATGCATAGGTCACAATAGGGTTTGTAGTCCTATGAGAATCTAATGCTGCCACTAATCTGACAGGAGGTGGTGTTTAGGCAGTAATGTGAGTGATGGGGCGTGGCTGCAAATACAGATGAAGCTCCCCTGCTCACCTCCTGCTGCATGGCCGGGTTCCTAACAGGCCACAGACTGCTACCAGCGGTTGGAGACCCCTGTTTTACTTGACCTTGTAGTTTAGGAAAGGTTTTGTTGTTGTTAGACGTTGATACCCATTAATTTTTTGCTGCTGTAAATTTTTATTAATATTTTAATATAATTTTAAACTTAGAGAAATGTTAAAAGGCTAGTATGAGCTCCTCTATGCCCTTTACCTAGGTACACCATTTGTTTATATTTTTCCCTAGTTGTTCTCACCCTGTCTTTATGTATATGTGAATGTTTTTCTTAACAATTTGAGAGTAAGTTGCGTATATATATATATACACATACCTAAATACTTCAATGTATATTTCCTGAGACAAATATTTTCTTTTATAAAATTCAAGAAATTTAATCAGGAAATTTCATATTGATACCATATGATTATCTAATCACATAGCCCACATTCAAATTGTCAGTTATACTGATATTGTGTTATATATATATATATATGTGTGTGTGTGTTTTACATACATGTGTGTGCATGTATATATGGAAAAAGAGAAATTGAGAGTATTGTAGAATTTACAATGACAGTCAAGCAACAGAGATGGCTGCATGCCTACAGCAACCACCATCTGTAGGCCACTGAAGTATAAATATTTATTTTCTTCTTGTACTCCATTTTTCAAAAGTTCGTGTTTATTTTCATATATACTATTTTTTATTCACATACTATATATTCATAGTAGAAAAAATAAAGCAATATAACAAAAATTGGCAGAAATATCAGTACATAGAGATACCCACTATTAGTATTTAGATGAATATTTTATGGACTTTTGCTTTCAATAAACAAAACTTCTAGACTTTTTTTCTAGTTAAATAAAATATAAGTACATTAAAAATGGAGTCTCATTGTATGGCTTATGGTTTTAGGTCTCTTTTAAGTCTCAGTTTATTTGACATACTTCATAGGTAGTCTTCATAACAGCTTTGCAAAGTAGAGCCACATTTTTAGATGAGGAATCCAAGGTTCAGAGAGGTTCAGTAAACTGCCCAGGTCACACTGAGGTAAGGAAGGGAGTTTAAAATCTAAACCCTGAACTGTTTGTGCAAAGGCTCTTGGTTAGATTATTATTTTGCCCAAGGCTTCTTTCATTGCTTTTACTTGTATTATTAACATTTAGTTTTATTGCATGTGGGGAGAAAATATGTATATTTTTTCCTCTTGATTCGATTTTTGGGGCCTTATTTGAGAGTTAGTATATATGTGCCAATGCCCACATAGGGAAAAAAATGTATAATCTATGTTGTATTGAGTTCAATATATGTCTGTTGGTTCTAACTGCTCAACTGTATAACACTCATAACCTCTGTTGTCTATTTTGTCACATCTTAAATGTCTTCTAAATTTTTGTCTATTTATTTGTCTTTATTTTTTAATATTGTCTATTTTCTTAGCCTTGAAGTGAATTAAACCCTCCCATTACAGTTGCTCATTTTTTATTCTATTTCTTTTTGCATTTCTAACTTTGGTAATCTGTCTTCACAGTTGATTTTATATATATATTTTTTTAATCATAATCAGGAGCTTCTTTGTACCTTCCCTCTATGTTTTTGGCTCCAAAATCTCTTTTATATGCTATCAGCTTCACCAACTGGTTTCTTTTTGTTGTCTGAGTTTTCTCATTAAGCCTTTTTATTTTAGCATTTCTGCATTTTTTTTGGTTACAGGTTCCTATTTTTAAGCAATATACATATCGTTGGATCTTATGTTTTAATCTAATATGACAATTTGTCTTTTTAGAAATGAATGGCCTAAGTATATAAAGTTCTTCGAGGTGAAGGTAGTATAGTGATATGAGATAGGCTCCCAGATAATGGTTGTGTACTTTCTACAAGTCCCTTAAATACCCTGGGAGAAAGCTACTTACAGGTGTCTTCATCTGTAAAATTGTGTTAATAAGCATACCAACCTCACAGAGTTGCTTCGAAGATTAAATAAGGTCAAGAGCACTCAGAAATAGAAGCATATTAAAGCATATTAAACTGATTATTTGTAAAATGCAATTGTCAATATTTGCTATTGTAGATATTACGTCTGGAAATACCATTCAAAGCAAGTTCCTTGGCAATTATAAAGCAAGTTGGTTAAATGATGATCTATGCTCAAAATGGGGATAATCAGTTCTATACTTTTCTCCAACTGTATTTTAAATTTCTCTTTGAGATGATGGGAGTAACTTACAAGAAAAACTGCTGAGAAGCAGTGGTCCAAAGCCCCTCAGAAGCTCTCAGGTTTCAGTTCATGTTGTCCATCTCCATTTCTGGCTGCCCCTAGAGTTTCACAGCTTGACTTAAATTCACCCATGTCAGGAATCATTCGCTGTCTTGCTTTCCGTTTAGTTAATTAAGTGCTTAAGTTGTGCGAGTAAGTTATTTGCTCTCAGGATGGGTATGGAAGCTGCAGGCTTTGCTGTGCCTCGGCAGTTCTCATCAGGCGTGGAAAAACTGAAACTAAGAAAAACCAACCAAGCAATGATAGATTTTCTGCTTCCTGGATTGTGTGACTTGCTCATCCAATGAAAGGCAATGAGGGGAGGGGGTGACGGGGGCAACCAGAGATGAGGACTGATTCTCAGCTTGTGGTTCTCCCCAGCAGTCCTCCAGCCGCTGTATAGCTGGAACCTCTGCACCAGTGAAAGCTGCTAGGAATTCAAAGTGCGTTCACATTCACTTCTGCTCCTCAGGATCAGAGGCAGTGAGGAAAAGCTAAAAAAAAGTCTGAGGTTTAAACTGGAACCCATTTTTAACTTTTCAAATGTTCTTGGTATTTTAGGATCCAGAAAACCTTAAATCAGACAATGCTGTATTACCAAACTGAAGAATAAAGAGTCTATAATATCATAATCTGATATACCCCAGACTGACCTGATTTATTTTTAGTCGTATGAACTTCACATCTCTGATGGCTCCTATTTGATCGCTCAGAGGAAGTTATAGGTTCATTTCCTATCGCATACAATAGAGACATTTTAAAAAAAAACTCTTCTGATAATAGTCATCATCTGGTGTCTTGTTAAACAAATGTTTCCAAGTACCTCCCTGGAGATTCTGATTCAGTGGGTCTGGGATGGGGCCTCAGATTTGTGGTTTCTTTTCTTTTTTTTTTTTATTTGAGACAGCGTCACTCTGTCATCTATGCTGGAGTGCAGTGGTACAATCTCGGCTCACTGCAGCCTCCACCTCCTGGGTTCAAGTGATTCTCTTGCCTCAGCCTCCCACATAGCTGGGACTATAGGCACACACCACCATACCTGGCTAATTTTTGTATTTTTAGTAGAGATGGGGTTCCACCATGTTGGCCAAGCCGGTCTCAAACTTGTGACCTCAAGTGATCCACCTGCCTTGGCCTCCCAAAGTGCCAGGATTACAGGCATGAGCCACTCTGCCTGGCCAGATTTGTGTTGTTAACATTAGCTTGGGAAACAATGGAGTGCACTGAGGGGATAGATTCTGCTTTTAGAATCAGACAGCCCTGGGCTCAAGTCCTGGATCTTTTATTTACTAGTTATGTGATTTTGCACAAATTACTTAACCGTCCTCAACCTCATCTGCAAAACAACTGGAGATTAAAAACATGTATCTCAAAGTGTTGTCAAGAGGATTAAAATAACCCTAACACCCTTGATAGCAACCACTTTTCTCAGTATTGCTAAATCATTTCTACCCGGGTTAATTTGAAGATTATCTGTGAATTTATTTAGCACACAGCATAATGTTACTTATTTTCCCTGTTTATTTGCTATACATTTGTAAAGCTTTGGCTGTGTGCAGGACACAGGTATTTTTAGAACCCACTGGGCACCTCCCTGATACCTGCTCATACAGTCCATCTCAAGTTGTGTTTTTGTTTTTGTGTTTTGAGACGGAGTCTCACTCTATCACCCAGGCTAGTGTGCAGTAGTGCAATCTTGGCTCACTGCAAACTCCGTCTCCTAGGTTCAAACAATTCTCCTGCTTCAGGATCCCAGGTAGCCGGGACTACAGGCATGTGCCATAATGCCCAGCTTTTGTATTTTCGGCAAAGATGGGGTTTCATCGTGTTGGGCCAGGCTGGTCTTGAACTCCTGATCTCAAGTGATAAGCCCGCCTCAGCCTCCCAAAGTGCTGGGATTACAGGTGTGAGCCACCACACCCTGCCTGTCTCAGGTTTTTGAAGGTACTGCCTAACTTTCTTGTGTGAACAACTCTACCTGGCAGGCCCCTGGTTATTCACGGAGCTTATTGGATTAGGAAGGCCATGTCCTTATTCCTCCTTTGTACCAGAAATTCAATTTTTCTTTAATCATGTGTACTTTTTTTTCCAAAGGAAAATTTATGTAAAAGTATTCAATTTGATTTTACACAGAATACGTTCTAGGTACTTTGCATTATGTTAACTTGTCCCTTTTTGGACATAAAAACCTTTGTACTTCCCCCCCCCCCTAATAAGCAAGAATCCAATGGAGTTTTGATGATTATACCTATATTTTCCTTATATGTAGTTTAGCTTCAAAAGAATTTAAAGCACTTTAAAAAGATACAAACAATGCGAGACATTAAGAGGAAATTTTAGGTAGGAAAAAAGGGTGTGAAAAATAGTGAATTGATAAATGAAATTACACTTCAAATACTTGTTGTACAGTCCTTTGTACTTCCCCGTGGTGGGCCAGATATTTAGGTGTGAACTCTCCAGCACTCACCGCAAACCCTCTGTGGACAAAAGATGGAGGTGATGATTCTCAAGCCATTTAGATGGTTATTGGGATCATCATCTATATGAGTCTTGAACTTTGTTTTAACTTTTCCACTGGCCCAAGACTTTGGGTCCTAATCAACATTAGGGTCATTAAGAGCCTACAGAAGGGTCATAAGTACCGTAGAAACTATGTGCTCTCCAATCTTCCAGCCAAACACAAAATAGATCAGGGAATAAGGAGGCCTCTTGCTGTGGAGGAGATGATAGCTGGGTGGAAGAGCTGGGCTAAGGATCAGCCAGTCTTCTGGTCCAGAAACTGTAGCCATGGCAACAGTAGTGAAGGCAGCTCTGTTTCCATCAGCAATGACACCCTCAAGAGGTACCGGCAAAGAGAGAAGCCTGTTATACGTCTGGGCGAGGCTCTAGGTGAGGGAAGTTCATGTAATTTTAAAGCATAATCATTGGGAGAAAATAAACAGCCTCTTTCATGTTAACCTTGCAAACTCAAATAGACAAAGTGAAGGCAAATGACCGGCTGCACTGCCTGGCTGAGGCTGGGTACGAGTGCCTTGCATAGGAACCTGCAGCCTGCCTCAGGTTTGCCTTTTATTCTCTTTACTTTTTAGTAACAGGGCTCACAGGACTTTCAATAAGCAAAGCCCAGAGGAGGAGAGTTGCTTTTGAAGCCACACTCTTGTCTGCCTCATTCATTTCAAACAGAGACTTCCGAAGGAGATGAAGGCCCGTGTACAAACAACAATGCTCACTGCATTCTGTTGCCTTCAGCTGTGCTGTGGTGGCTTTTGATTCTACACAGAAGCTTCCTTGTTTCAGACGCTGATTGATGGGCCTTGTGAATGAGGGAGGCAGCGAGAACAAATGAGCAAGGCTCCTGGCAAGGCGAGGTGGTTCAAGAGGATGGGCTGGAAAGCACTTAAAATAAAAGGTAAACACAAGCCTCCACAAAAGCAAAAAATACCAAGCACTGCGCGCTGACTGGTTGGTAATTTCTAGTTCTTAAGGATTTCCACACGTTTGTGCAAACACATATGAGTTCCTTGGAGACCTCTGACCTGGAATTTCAGACTTTTTGGTGGAGGAACCAAAAGTGAAACCCAAATAGATGTCATAAAACAGGTAAAACTAATTGAAATAAAGAGCATTGGCGGTCTGAGTCTGGGTTGAGGCAGCGAAACAGAAAATAATACATTGAAAGAGCAGGTGATGAAACATCTCTGCCTCAGAGAGGGGGGTGGATTTTTTTTCTTTTTTCTTTCTTTTTTTTTTTTTTTTTTTTAACCAGAAACGTATGTAAAGCCACAGAAAGTCTCACTCTAAACACCATGGACAGTGTTAGGACCTGCTGTGAGGGAGCTGTACGAGATGTGCCTCCTTTCTCCAAAAACCCTCGTCTTTCTGTGTTGCCTAATAAAAACAAACCGGTGAAAAATCCATGTGAGAAATCTGGCTACACTAAGTACTTTTACAGGAAAACACTATCAAACTCCCTGTGAATCCACATTCTTCATAGTCCCTGGGGGAGCATGGTGGAGGCTGAGGAGATGGGGCGGGGACAGTGAGGGTGGAGGGAGAGGAACGGAAAGTTAAATGAAGCTGGGATCCTTGTCCTGATCAGTGCTTTAATATATACCATGTTCTTTTTTTTTTTTTTTTTTT
>NW_016107389.1:5422586-5534595 GCF_001604975.1 Cebus imitator | reverse complement strand
TCCTGAGTAGCTGGGATTACAGGCACATGCCACCATGCCCAGCTAATTTTTGTATTTTTAGTAGAGACGGGGTTTCACCATGTTGACCAGGATGGTCTCGATCTCTTGACCTTGTGATCCATCCGCCTCGGCCTCCCAAAGTGCTGGGATTGCAGGCGTGAGCCACCGCGCCCGGCCCTACCATGTTCTTATAAAAAGTAATCACCAGCTAGATGATGCTCTGCCGTTTAACTACATTAGGGATGTTAAAGTAGAGATTATAAGAACGACAGAATGGACTCTTGGTGGTAAAAAGATATGAAATTATAAACAAGACCCAAGGCTGTGCCAGGTACGGGTTAAGTCACACCTCCCAACACTTAGAGAGCTAAACAAGCACTGGCCTCCAGGGAAGCAATATTGAAACAATTGCTGCTCATCAACCACCAGACACTAAGCGATCCCTCTCCCTGTCCCTTTTCTGCAAGCCATAACTACTATTTTGATTGGATCAGAGACTGATTTCAGTAACTTTCTCCTGGTAAGTGTCCGCTGATGGTAGACTGGTTCTGGCCAGTTTACAGAGGCTTGCACTGAGTGCCTTCCTGTTCTCTGCTTCACCATTTGACATATAGGATCTAATTGCAAAGAGTTTAAATGTTAAGTCTCCACCCCAAAGTGAGCATGGGCCACGTGTAACATGCATGTTTGTTTAGGCATGTGTGTACCTCCCTTCAGGAACATTCGCAGCTCTTCCTGTAACCTGTTGAATATGTATACTTAGCCAAGCCATTCAACACAAATTCCTTTTCCCCTGTTTCCTCCCTTGAAGTGCCTGCTTTTGGTTTCTGCTGGAGTCTGTGCTTTCAAGCCTGTGGGATTTCCAGCCTGTGGGCTTCAACCCGTTAGAAAAAATAAACCTCTCCAGTATTATAGCTCTGTGAATTTATGTTCACAGGTTAATAACTCAGTTTCATAGAAAATAATTAATTCAGACACTCTTGGTTGCCCACCCCCCATTGTCTCCCTAAACTTTTCACTTGCAGAGCCCTAGTTTTGACTGGCATTCCTCCTGTCCATGTCGTGATTGACCCTATTCTCAATTCCAGGAATAAGTCCGAATTACGTACTTTTTAGTGGTGACTAATGGTAGGTAAAATTTTAAGATGGTCTTATAATCTTTACCCTCTGCTGCCACATCCCTGATTATGGCAAAAGGCTTATTATCTGTATTATTATCTAAGCACATGAGCCCTCTTTGACTGGTGGCAGAAGCAGGGAAGTCAGAGAGATTCCAAGTATGAAAAGGATTCAGTATACTGTTGCTGGCTTTGAAGATTGAGGGTGCCAGGTGCCAGGACTGAGTGGCCTTTGGCATTGTGACTGGTGCCTGGTTGGCAGCCAGCAAGGCCAATGGAGACCTCAGTCCTACCATTGCAAGGAACTGAATTCTGCTTTTCAACCTGATTGGGCGTGGAAGTGAATTCTTCCCAAGTCTGTAGATGACGGGTTGGCCCTACCAACACTTTGATTTTAGCCTTGTAGGTTCATGTATGGAGAACCCACTTAAGCCTTCCTGGACTTCTGGCCTATATAGAAACAAGTGGGAATTGCGTTAAGCTGCTAAGTCTGTGGTTATTTACTTTGGAGCAATAGAAAATGAGTAGACCAACGTGTCAATAGTGTCAAGAAATCCAATCCGTATTTCTGCTCAAGAGGAATTTGTTTTCAGCTCTGACTCTGACCAGGAATCAGAAAGTTATCCATGGCAGAAACTGCGGATTAGCTATCCAACAACCACTCTTGAATTTTTTTCTTATGCACACACCACACGCCCACTATGAAGGCCACAGACACTGGATTCTTGCTTTCCCAGCCACCCTTGCTGTGGGCGTGGTCATGTGACTGGGATATGCCTTTGGCCACAGACCTGTGAGAACACTAGACCAGCTGTCACGGCCATTTTATAGCCATGAGGCAACAACCCTAAGAGGGTAGAGTGGAAAGAAAGGAAGGTCTTGTTTGTTTCATGACAGTTTTGAGCCAAGGCGCCACCTTTGGAATGGCCTGCTTTCACATCTTTTGTTATATAAGATAATTACATGTCTTTATTGCTTAAGTCTATGTTAGTTGGGTTTTCTGTTGCTTGAGGGTAAGCATATCCTTACTAATACGTTACGCTTCCCACCAAAAAGTACAGAAGGCAGAATGCAGAGACATCTGAGGTAGAGTGAGTACAGAGTCGAGGATCAGGCTTTTGGCACAAGTAAAAATTCCGTAGGTATTCAGGGGCGTGAAGACAAGTAGCCCTTGGGTGACATCTAGAACTATTAAAAACAAGTGAAATTGACACACATTAGGGAACTTCCATCTCAAGATGTTCCCTGACTCTCTGTTTTCTATTTTCCGAGATTCTTGCCCAATGCAGAAAAGTTAAGTGGTCATGGACTGACGCGATACTAAGCTTTAGTCTTACGACCTTGGATCATTCACCTGACCCCAGTAAACATCAGTTTACTCATCTGCAAATGGGGATAGGATAATAACTCCTTGTGTCACTTGGTTTTGTGAGGCTCAGGTTTGACTATGTATGTGAACTTGCTTTGGAAGTTTTAAAGAACAGCTTGGGTGTGATATCAGAACCTGGCTTGGTGCCTGGCCCATAGTAGGTTTCTCATTACCTATTTGCTGGATATTGTGCTGTGCCTATTTGTCTAGACCAGCTTTGTTGGTACTGCACCATGAGCTTGCTGTCTAATTGCTCCATATAGCACCTATCCTAGATAAAACTTAAAGGATTTCATTAAATGCTTTCTTCTTGACAGTGGTATATTAGGTATTACAGCCTGGATGGAGAATTCAGCATTTGTTTTCTATGTATTTTCCACTAAATATGCTGTGACAAGATGTCTGTTTTGATTAGGGACACTGTCAGTTATTCCTCTCTCATCCCGACTTTCTCTATGATGTAGGGTGTGAGGACATCTGTTGGCTTTAACCTATCACTGTTGTGTGAGATTCCTTGGCTTCACTCAACAGGACTGTGTCCAGGGCAGGCTGGTCCCCTGTGAACTCCCAGGCTGCTGAGTCAGTCATCCGCCAGGTGACAGGTGGTGCCTTTGAGACACTGGGGAGCAAAAGGAGACAGTCATACCTGGACTCTTTAAAGTCTTCCTTGTGCCAAATAAACCAGGAAATGGCTTGCATGTCTCAGGCTTGCCCCCTGTACCATCAGCTACTTTCTCATGTCTTCATCTGTGACTCACATTTCATGGCATCCCCTCACAGGTATTGTCACCTTTTGACCTTTCTCAGTTAGACTCGTGGTCTGCGGCTTGCTGCTGGCTGTGACACTAAGCTCTCCCTGGTTTTTGTCTTGTTCTGCTCCGTGCCACACTGGATGTGCGACGTGAAGACACCGCTAGCAGTGGGCCCACTGGCATCTGAGAAAGGCTCATTTTAGGTTCCTCACCGAAGGGGATTATTTTGGAGCAAGACCAGCTGCCTGGGAGCTAGAAAACCTCAAATTATAAGATGGAGACACTATTGCTCTCTATGATTTAATGAGTGATGAAGTTGACCATCATTTTTAAGAACTGAGACACAGACGGCATAATACTGATGAAAATAAAATGAGCGTGTGGGGTTAATGAAGAGCGCACAGCCAAGATGAGGAGCGGCAGAGAACATTTTGATAGACAGACGGCGATACATGGGCGCAAGCAGTGAGGTTTGGTGTAGAGAGAACAGGCACTCCAGTCAGAAGCGGGAGTTGCAGACCTGCTCTGTCTCCCACTCTTTCTGTGATCCAGGAGCCCACGTGCCCCGGTCTCCTCCTATGTCAAGGGCCACCCCAGCTTCTGGGCTCCCAGGGTTACTGTACATTGTAGACAGGCTGAAAATGTCACGATAGTAGAGAACCCTGATAAAAATGTATGTGGAATTATCCTGGCTGTTTTTGGCTTATTTCCTTATATTTGTTCTAAAACACGAATGAGGAGTTTCCGTCATTTTCACTCCTGAGCTGCTGCCTCCTCTTCTCTGTGACAGTAATGGCAGTCAATGGCATGGCCTTGAGGAGGACATAAAGCAGCTCTTGGCTGAGGACACACCTTAGAGAGCAGCAGGAACGGCAGCAGCTCCTTAAAGTGGGTCACACGAGCATTCCCCACTGTCACTGACGTTTCCGAAATTCAGTCATGCATAGTACTCAGGGTTTGAAGAGTGGGGTTAAAAACCCCGTAATGAAGCTGGTCTTTATCTAGTAAGTCCTTGACGCCTGCATGAATTTACTACCACAGACAAAGCCGACTGCTTGATTTGGGCAGCGTGGGGTTGTGGAGAGTCGGGAGGGGCGGCAGGAAGCAGGGCGTGTGTCCACATGTACCGCTGGCCACAGAACTGAGATCATTTAGACTGCTGGAAAACCAGCTGCTTCCATCTCCCTCTTCATGTCCCAGCGTGGGCAGCTGGGCACTGTGGGGAATGAGGGGCAACATAAAGGGATCTGAACGATGACAAGAGGCTTCCTGTTCCCATGCAGTTTACCAGGTCTGACATGGGGCACGGCCCAGTTTACTTGCTTTTCTTTCCAGGTGTCACTCTCTGTGGTGCCAAGGTCCGGCGTCTGTCAGCCCCACAATTGGCAGCCCTGCTGGGACCCGTTGGAGCTTTTTTTGTCACAGTCAGTTTGAGAGGAGAGCCAAAGTGCGTGAACCCTCCCTGCCCTGCCCTCACCCCACCAGGTATACGTGCCTTTTGCTAAGAGAAAACCATTTTTGTCACTATCAGAGTTGGACTGGTACTATCGAAGTATTCAAAAGGACCTTTAGTTACATGCCTATTTTTCCCATATTGGTAGAAAAATATCATTCCTTTTTCATGAAAATGGAAAATAATGAAGAAAAACTCAGAATAAGACGAGGATGGGCAGGAGTCACTGATATCTCAGAGATGGAAGCAACTGGCTTTTCCGTGGCCAAAACGATTTCAGTTGTGAGGCCAGTGGCACGGGTGGACACACGTCCAGCTTCCCGCCTCTCTCACCCAACTCTGCACCCCATTCTCCATCTCCAGCGCCTCCCCCCATCCCTGCCCCAACAAAACTCAGTTGTTCCCACGACCACTGTGAGCAGGGCTGTCCAACACGAGCCCAGATGGCTGCCTTTATGACGGGTCTTCCCCTACTCTCTCCCCGTGTTGTGTACTGTGATGTGAGCCACGTGTTAAAATACCAGTGTCTACTGTGTGAGGGTAATAGATTGGGCAGTTGCTCTCTTTCTGAGCAGTTACTCAGGCTTACCATCTGGCAAATCTAGTAGCCAGGTGGTAACCCTAAATAACCTCACTTTGATGGGGTGGGGGGTAGAGGGGACCCCAGTTGGTTCTGTTTTTGCCATCTGTGGCCTCCTTCTTTTGGAGGGAGATGTCCAGAGCATCTGAACCATGCCATTTCTTAAGCAGCTATCTGCCTTGAGAAACACTGCCACTTCAGGTATGCAGAACTCTGCTCTCCAGCAACTCCACCAATTTAGAATAGACTCAGGAACCGGAAGACAAACCAAAAAAGACTGTGTGCAGCTGAGACCGCCGGGAAGCTCATGTACCAAAGCTCACGTGCCTTCCTCTTGGGAAACTTCCTTGAGCTTTGATTTGGAAAATACTTACTCTTACTTTACATTCAGTGATAATCATAGAGGTCCTCTAATTTCTAAGGATTCAGTATGTTGGAAGCCACAGATTAGAAGAGAGCAGACAGCATGTAACAGCAGATGCTTTGACAGATAATGTGGACCCCCTGAAGATGTTGAAACTAAACAGGTCTGAGATCCAAGAGCCAAGAGCACAGCAAACTGGGGTCATTGAGTGAGGGGCAAAGTGTGCTACAGCCCTTCAGTGTTACCCGAGGACACCACAGTACAATAATGGAGTCTGGAGTTACAAACTTGTGACATCATCACCGTTAATTATGATCAGTAGAGACCCTTTCAGGGGCAGGGACTCTGTCAGGCATTATAGAGATGTCCTCTCCACATGGTTAAAATGAAAAGATTAGACACACAGGAAGGAAACAGTTGTTTGAGAAAAATCATGTATCCAGGAGTAGAGTGAATTAAAATATTACATAAGATTTTTACAAAGACCTTTTTTCATTATCATAAAGTAGGCGTATCGAAGAATATTTCGAAAAAGGAAAGCAAAAAGAAAATAAAACAGCTACAAACCTTACTTCAAAAATATAACCAGTGTTAGCATCTTATTGGCTCTCTAGCGCTCTCTTCATATATTTGTGTATTGATATCATTTACCCATCTGTCGTCTGCCTGCATACCTATCTATAAGTAGTTGTTGGAGCCACATGTAAATAAGTGACGTGAGTTTACCCTCACTTCATACACAGACAAGAAACTTTGCGTGTTAATAAGTAAACACCCTCAGCCTCATTTTAGAGGCTGTATTGTTTATATTTCATAATATGGATAGTCATCCAAGGGGCTGTGGTAATTGAGTGATTATAAAAGCATATATTGCACAGAAATATCTGGAAAATAAAAACGTCTGTGATCATTAAGAGCCAAAGGGGCCCGGTGACTTCTAATCATTGCTGGACAGTTTCACTGCAGTATTGAAAGCTGCAAAGCTGGGCCGGTTTGCCTTTGTGAGCCATGCTGGTTGCTTGTCTCTTGTTTGTGAAGGAGTCTAGAATGTGCCACCCCCAAATATGCCACTTTGGCATAAAGATTATTTTGAGCAATTGTGAATCAACAGATACGGGAAAAGTTCTTTATTTTCTTGTTATCTGCCTAAAAGCAGAGCATAAATTTCCTCTTCTATACCACGGTAAGGAGTGCAGCCTTTATCGTTGGAAACGAAGAGCTGGCACCAGAGTGAGTCTGCGTAAACATACCTTATTAAAATAACCCTTATCTTTCATTAGTTTCCCCCATGTGTTTCCTCATCACTTTCCCACAATTTACTACTCCTATTTCCCAATCTTTATCAGCCCTCTTTTCTTTGTCTAGTCACTTCTCCACAATTTATCACCTGTTGTTAAAATGATATACAAGACCCTGAGCCTAACGGCTTCTTTGGATTTTTCACTTCTTTTCTGTGAAGCCGCCATGCATGTGGAATAAAAAAATATGAATACACTTTGTATGAGTTTTCTCCCATCAATCTGTATTTTGTCAATTTAATTCACAGTGGTTCTCTTTACTCTCCCCTCCTCTTCTGGACTTTAAACAGGATTACAGTTATACTGTATTAAATGCCAGCTGTTTCCTCCTCATAGTGCAGAGCAGCGCTTTTTAATTCTTAAACCTTAATGTGCATACAAATCACCTGGAGATGGTAAAAGGCAGATTCCAGTTTGTGAGGTCTGGGGTGGAGCCTGAGAGTCTGCCTTTCTAATCAGCTCCCTGGCAATGCCGATGCCGCTGGACGGAGTCCCGCATTGAGTAATGAGGGTGCAGAGTGTGCCTCAGAGTCGCCTGGAGGGCTTGTTAAAACCCAGACTGCTGGGGTCTGGGAACACAGTGTCTGATTTAGTAGGTCTGGGTTGGGGCCCAAGAATTTGCATTTAACAAGTGCCTTCTCAGTAATGCTGATGCCGCCAGTCCAGGGAGCACACTTTGAGAACCACTGGCTTAGAGGCAGTCACCAGAGCCAGCCAGACTAGCTCTGCACCTAGATTCTCACTCTGTGTCTCTGCAACCTCAGCGAGTTGCTTAACCTCTGTACCTCACTTTCTTTATGTCAGGGATAATATCACCTATGTTAGGTGACTTTTGTGAAGCACTGTGTGTGCTCTGTATGTAGGCCCTGTATAGTGTTATCATTATTTGCCATTCCTTCCAACTTGATCAAGGATTAAAATGTGCACATTTGCTGCTCTTCAGAAAATCTTTTTGGGGCAAAGTCTTCCTCTTATCCAGGCATATCCAGAGAACCTCTCTCCTTTCATTTATGGCATAGATGGTAAAAAGTCCCCTCATCTACTTTTGTACCCTGGTGTTGATTCCTCAGTAGGCATAGGGCTGCTGGGCCCTGCCTGCCTTTAACCTGGGTGCACAGGAAATCCTTATAAAAAAAGAACGCAGTCAAACCTAACGAGAACAACATAATCTCAGGCTGCAGCATGGAGGTTCCTCTCCCTCAGCTTCCCTGGGAGGACCTGCTTTCTTGAGCTCAAAGCCTATTCTGCCTAGCATGGATTAGAAAGAGCGGTTTCCAGCATCCTAGGCAGCTCTCTGTCTAGAGCGTCTTAATCACAGGCAAGGCTGAAAGTCAAGGGAGGTAAGCAGGCCCTGCAGCCAGGTTTTTAACCTGCCTGAGGATGCTGGAGAGGGAGCTTAGTGGGCTGCTGAGCATTTCAGGCAGAGCAGCTACCAGAGCCCAGAGACACGAGGCACGGAGGCTTGTGGCACAGCCATGTGCGATCCAGCATGGCTAAAATATGAAGTGGGAGGCCAGGCAGGGCGTTAGGGTCACACAGGGCCTCCAAGGGCATGTGAGATAGAGGGTCCCACAGTTAACTGAGGGAGGGAAGCTGTATTAGGATAGTTTTGATGGCAAGTTACATAAACCAACTTGCCTTAGCTTAAGCTGAAAAGATACTTTATTTTAGGGATTCAGTCTGTTTCACAAAACCCAAGGACAGGCTGCTGCAGTCCCGCAGGAGGAAGAAGCTGGAACGGGGTGCAAAAAGCCATCCAGACACTTTCTCTCCTCACTGGCATGCTGCCCTTCATGAGAACTTCCTCTGCCTGCTGCAGTCCACGTGGTGATAGCCTATCCCATTGCTCCCAAGCTGACATGCTGACATGTTTTGATTTTACCAACTTGAGGGAGCCTCTTAGTCCCAGTTTCAAATGTCCAGGAAAGAGGCTCCAGCTGGCCGTCTTGGGTCAGGTTCAATCCAATGCTGCCATGGTGGGGAGCAGAGACACATTGTCCAGAATGGCTTATGGAGGCCCTCAGGGTGGATCAAAGTGGGCAGAGCTGCGCTTCTTCATGAACCAGGTAGATGGTACATGGGCTACCTCAGAGGAAGGATGAGGCAAACTCTGGGGTTGCTTCCCACCCAAGGTGCTCCGATTTGACCTTTCTGTTCTGTATTTGTCCTCTCCCTATCAGCAGTGTAGGGAAAGGCAGAGGTAGAGTCTGTGGCTGTGGTTGTAGGTTTGGGCTGAGCGGATGGTTTGGGCTGAGGATGTGCCACCTTACCGTGACAGCTTTGGAAACAATATTGAGCTCAGGAAGGTGACACGGTCCATAAATAGCAACGAGATCAACCTGGCTAACACTATTTTGGAAGCTGAGAAAATACATGACAGCAAACTGCCAGGCAAACAGTTCTTCCATAAAGCATGAAGAAATTCTTCCCTAAAAGTATCGTTTTTAAACATAAAACAAAAAGCAAATAGTGGCAATCAAAATAGAAGGAAAGGTGACCCACCTGTGATCTCACTCTGTTTTCTTTGTCCCCTCTTTCCTTTCGGCTTTTGTTCAGACGCCTGCAGCATCTTACATAGTTTTAGAGATCATAAACAACATTTTGTGTTCTGTATTATGTAACAACTAATTTCCATGCTGCCTTGTCATCTTCTTAACTATCTTTATCAGCATGCCACCCTTCAAATTAAGTATGCTATATTTACTTAGCTCATAATTAAGATCTGATTTTAAATTTGAGACTGCAAAGTGAGAAAGAATCTTAGGAAATTATTGAGTCCAAGGAAGGTGAACTTAGAGAGGAGAATGCCTTCCCCCAAGGCCACAAAACTGGTTAATTCCAGACCCGGGACTCCATGTCATTCATTGTTTTCCAACTTATGTTTATAATTACCCACTCGATGCCAGATATTGCTGCACGGGTTTCATCTCACTTCATGACTCTTTCCACGACATTGTGTGACCTAATTAACATTTGTTAGATAGAAGTCATTTCTGATTTTTCTTAACAGAGGTAGGAGTGCTTTTTCAACTCACTGTCATGAAAATAAAGGTTGTGGAGCTGAAACGAGTAACAGCAATTTTAAATCAGACTGGTTTCGTGACTGGTAGAAAAGTCAGCTTGCAAAGACATTTATGTTTCCCAGGTTTGGCTGGCTTTTGCAATGCCCTTTGCAAACTCCACAGGGATTTTAAGCTTTAAGTCTGGTTATAAGCTTATGCAAGCTGTTAGTCACCTTTTTAGATGAAAAGCACCACAGGCTTATGCTTGAAAATGTTCTGTGCTTCACTAGGATTTCTTTTGAGTAATTCAGCTATAGTATGATTTTGAGGGACAAGTGATGGAACAGAAACATTTCAAAACACATTTGCATTCAAAAACGGGAGTTTATCAGCTGAAAGAACTTATCTTGAAAGGTACACAGGCAGGGCAAATTTAGAACAAGCAGAACAATTTAGACATGATAGCTATGAATTATCCAAAAGCTTAAAGTACTGGGGGTACTTGATCATGCAGAATCGCAGACATGGGCTGAATCATGAATGTCTGGTGTTTTACTTTGGAAAACATATTGGAAAAGGAAATCTTGTCACTGCCGTATTTTCACAGATGATTCCAAAACGTTCTGGGTGTGCATCTACACAGTTGTCAACACACGTTTGACCAGAAACCAACCAGTGAAGTGGCCTAAGCCTTTGGTACAGCGAAGAGGACTCTGGAGTCAGGATGCTTGGATTGGTATCTAGGTTCTATCACTTACCAGATATGTGAACTTGGCTGGATCTCAGCTTCCTCATCTGCAAAGTGAGAGAATTGTCTTGAACGGATAGAATTGCTGAGTTAAACTGATTATGTTAAATCACGTGACGTAGCACCCCTTCAACTCTAACGAGCACGAAAGTCACCTGGGATCACGTTAAAATGCAGATTCTTATTCAGTAGGACTGGGGAGTAACCTGTGACTCTGGATTTCTGATAAGTTCTGGGTGATGCCTGCTGGTCTTGAGGCCACACTTGGAGTCATAGGATGCAAAGTGCCTGCGGTGTGAGAAACATTCCATAGTGCTATCGCTAGCCTTCATGTGGATCTCTCCCTCTCTTTCTTTCCTACCACGTGACCACCTAATTGTCTTCCTTCTTTCCTTCTGCTTTCAAAAGTTTTCCAGCTCTTTCTGCTCTCGCTGCACCTTGACAGGCTCTCATGATTGACTGCAGATGAACTTAGGGTGTGTAAGTGTGTGAGGGAGTCAGATTTGGAAAGGCCAGTTCCATTTCTATCATGCCACACACTATGATGTATTCTTGTGAATTAAAAGCAACCCAGTCTTTTCTGGGTGAAAATGGCCTTTGTAGCAATGAGTCAGTTTGCAGTTCAGGCTTACTGTGGGCACTTTCAGAGGGTCTCCCCTCCGGCATTCCTCAGTGGCTTCAAACGAGAAGCTTCTGCATCCTCTGTACTTCAGGGAGAGGGTCCTGGTGAGAGTGCTGTGTGTCTCAGCTTCCTCTGAGCTCCAGCAGAACTCTTTCTGGCCACGGCCTCTGTCCTTGTGTATCTGCTACTGACACATTCACAGTGGCGTCCCTTGAGCATGCTCTCTTAGCTTGGTGGTTTCTTTGTTGTTGTGATGTCCATCTCAGATGTCAGTGGCTTTATAGAATCTCCGGCAATCAACGGTGTCACTTGATGACACACAGCAGCTACTCCAGGCTGGCCCCTTGCTCTCAACTTGGTATCCCTCACTAGCACATTTGAGAACTCCAGACACTTCTACAGCACATGTGAACAGAGATGTTCAGGACCTCTCCTGTGGCCCTCTCCTCTCACACATGCCACCCTGTCGTTCTGACCTGCTGTGGCTGCCTGTGTTGTTGGCGCAGGACACCATGAGATGGTCTCCCTCTGGAATTCCAAACGGGAAGTGTCCTGGATCCTCTTTGGTGTTTGACTTTCCCTTCACCCTACCCCAGGTTTCCGTTCTCTCCGTACTCCCTGCCCTGAGTGAGGCTCGGAGGCAGGACAGGGACGTCTCAGGAAGCTCCAGAACTCTTCACCTCCTCTGGAGAAGTTCTATGTTCCCTTCTGTCTGCTGGAAATTGCCCTGCATTCTGTCTTTCTTCTTCCTTACCACATAGTCTTTTTGTTCTAGAAAGATCCAGCTGCCCCTTCCCTGAGGCAATAAATCTCACGCCCTAACTGTAATGAGGGAAAGGAAAGAATTCTGCTTATTGAGAAGGAAAATGAGATTGAAAATGTTTTTAAAATATTATCTTTACATATAGCTGCTGCATGTACAATAGAAATGAAAAGCAGGCCTCCTCTGCGCTTTCCTTTTGTCCTTAGCATTACTAACTGATCACATGACATAGCCTCGGCAGCCTCCACAGTGGCCCAGTCATCCGCTAATGATCACAGGAGCTGGCCTTGGAGATGGAAACGCTTTCTATCACTGCTATGGAGTCAGGCCGGGGGAAGGCAAAGACAAGAAGCAGAATCTACTCCTCACATCCAAATAGGCAATATAAGTTTTAAATTTGGAGACTATATAATTGGAATTGGCTTTAATGTTTGAAATAATTACTACATCCCTGCAAAATGGTCATGCAGCCTCTTGCTTGCATAACTCTAATGATGGGAAACTCACTACTTGACAGTGGATTATATTTTTAGACTGTTCTAAGCAGCAGAAAAACATTTGGTATGTTGCACGGAAACCTGCTCTCTGCAACTTGCTCCTACACATAACATATTTAATTCCTGTCTACACTGTCAGCCCTGCAGATATTTGAAGGCAGCCACTCTGGGCCCTGTTAGCTTCTCCTCTCTAGGTTCAGTCTACCCAGTCCTTTTCAGTGGCAGAGGCTCCAGCCCCATTCACCATTAAGGATCCTCTGGATTCTTTCCCATTTAATGAGCGATTAAAAGTCAGGGAGGTAACTTTGATGGAGGAACCACCCACCTCATTTTTTTAAAAACTGGAAATAAGTTGCACGTAAAGGTGCTGATTGCTGGGAATTGTAAAAGTCCCTGAAGCCTGCACTGTGTTCTCAGCAACTCTGGTTCATGCTGCTGTGTATCTTGCATTTTTTCTTTCTCTCTGCCACACACACACACACATACACACACACACACACACACACACACACTCTTACACGCACCCTCCTTGGAATCATTTCTCAGCTGGCTACTCAAAGCAGCGGCCTGCATATGCTTGCTTTATAGCTTCCTTGTCCAAACTGCAGATTTAACAAGGAGGCTGCAGGGAAAAATGTTTGCAGCTTGAGAGGTGACATTGAAATTCTTGAGTTTTGTGAGATCTCTGAAAATAGGCCATTGAAAAGAGCTGGGAAATTCCTAAAAGGGAATTGCTAATGTTGGTAATACCCCACCATGAAGAGTTCAGAAACAAGAGTTTTTCTTTACTGTTCTTCTGCTCTCCTGTCTCTTAGTCTCGTTCTCCCCCAAGGCTAGATACAGAAACTAGCTTCTTCCCCAAGGCAGGTCATAGAAACCAGAACCTCCTTTCCCCAAAGGCACCTAAAAATACTCCCCTAACTCCTTCCTTCCCCTCTACCTGTGTCTCTACGTAAAAACTGGCCACAAAGATCTACCTTGTTTGACTGTAGGCCATAGACCCCAATTCCAGAGAAGGCCCTGTCCCACACCCGGAAGGAAGGAACGTGTGCTCAGAGAGGCTAAGATGAATTCAGACAGGCCTTGCAGGGCTTCCCCACTCAGTCTTTTCACATTAGCTCACACCCTTCTTGTCCAATCATATTTCTACACACTGTCCATGCTTTGTTGAACCTAAGCATAAAAACAGACAGTTTCCCCTGTGTCTTTGGGTCTTCATTTTGAAGGCTCCTGTGTCATGCAAAATTCTGATCAAATAAATTTTATATGCCTTTCCATAAAGCTGCCTTTTGTGAGTTGATTTTTCAGCAAACCTTCAGAGGGCAAAAAGGCAGTTTTCCCCTGGCCCCTACACTAATTCTTCTTTCATTTTGCCACCCCCAGATGAGTCGATGCTGTTTATTCAGGTGGTAAATCCAGCAGACACTTGTAGGCTAGGGTTAAGGAACCTTCATTAAAAAGGATGATGGCAATAAAAAATAGCCAACATGACTGAGCGTATTCTGTGTGCCTAGTCCTGTCCTTTCTGTTTTACCTTTACAAGCCAATTTAATATTCATAAGTCCAGCCCCTGCCCAAGGCCATGAACTGCTGAGTGGTGAAGTCAGCGTGAGTCCATGGTAGACTGTGAAGTGGTTAGTGGTAGAAATACCTGTCAGAAGAGTTCCCTGAGTTCTCCCACACATCCAGAACAGCGTTTCTCAAGCAGAACCCATGCTGTAAACACCACGGGATACTATGCATTAGCAGTATTGTCTATAATAACACCCAGCTCATGTTAAAAGGTATAAGTAAGCAGATTTACCAAAGTATTAAGCAAAAATATTCTCAAGTTTATGGTTAACGTCTCCATGTCTCATTTCCTTTATCTGTAAGATGGTGCTAAAATAAATCAATGGCGCTATTTATGTAAATATAAATGGTGCTAAATAGAATTTTTTTCCTACTCCCTTCCCCAAAACATATAGTCGTTTTTGAAACAAAGCTCTATTATTCAGTCAAATTTTATACTGAGTTCTATTCTACTAAGATCTCCTTGATCTGAGGGCTCCTAGGCTTTACCAATGAGATCAGTCTTCTCAGACCTCTCTTGAGTGGCATAGTTCTGTAGCTTTTCCCTTTCTGAAATGTTTCCTGCTCTCCTCCTTCCTGCTCACCCAAGTTCTACCCATACTTACAAGTGTCTATTAAACCCATCTTCTCCATGAAGCCCCCAACTACCCGACACCCCTCTGAGTTCTTATTTATCTTCATGTGAGCACGAGCCAGTTGTATTCCATCAACAAACATTTTGATCATTTATTATGTGCCCAGAATGATTCCAGATCAGAATTTCTCCACCTCAGCACTATTGACAACATGGGCCGGATAATCCTACGTTGTGGGGGCTGTCCCAAGCATTGTAAGATATTTAACAGCATCCTGGCCTCTTCCCACTTGATTGCAGTAGCACCTACTATGACCCAGTCATGACCATCAAAATGTGTCTGGACATTACCAAATGTTCCCTGAATGCAAAGTTGCCCTGATTGAGAAGCACTGTTCTGAATGTGTGGGAGAACATAGGAAAAACTCCTGATGGTGTTCCTATTGCTAAGGGTCTCATAGTCTACTTAGGAGTCAGCATTAACAGTCATGAATCAATACATGGACATTTAAGTACTAAATTGTGAAATATATTGTAATCTAATTTTTAGCAAAACTTGTGATTTTCTTTTTTGAGGGGAGGGGTAGAGAGAAATGGAAGCAAAGTCTATTAGAAAAAGAAGATTGCTTTTATCGGAAAAGGAGAAGCATATGGAATATTGGAGTAAGAAGAATTGTAGTTGCTTTATCCGGTTTGTCCTGCATAAGTGCGATTCTTATGAAGTTATTACTTTTTAAGTATTGAAAGATTCGTTAATGGGAGAAAGATCACCCATATGTCTCAGCTCTACCGACTAACTCTAATGAGCAATAGATCTTCTGTTTAATTCCACCTTTAAATTCAACTTGAGGCCTGATAGTTTTGAGGAATTAAATAGTTCTTCAAGTGGATCCATAACCCACTGTTTCCCTGGACATATTTAAGAGCAGATTCTGGGTGTGTGTGATTAAGAGACACAACCCTTCAGTCTTTTCCCAAACAGTTTTATTACTAAAATGATTAATGCATTGGAAGTCACTGAAATTGATCAGTAGTGATTTATATTCCTGGCAGACAGTGCTTTTGAGGTTCTTTTCCTTAGTGGTTCAATATGAATTATTCAATGAAAGTTGCCAGTTCATTGAAACTTTTGTCCCATTCTGTAAGAAATTCACAATCCTGAAAACATTCTAAAGCCTGCAGAGAGCTGAGAGGTGACTCTGGATACTGGTTTCCGCCAACTGTACGTGGCTGAATATATAATGCAATAAAGCTAATCTGAGACACAATGCGACAATCAATAGCAATTCAGTGTGTGCTGAACGAAAGATTTAATATTAGCTTAGCGTTGCAACAAGAGGCAAGACAAGTCAATGTAGGGTGGAAGGCTTTCAGCTGGATTTAGGAACAGTGTCATCCAAAACTGGATGCTAGAGCTGGCAGAACTCAAAGTTGGGCTCCAGCCCCTCCGCTCCCCTAGTGTCCATTGTCATTTGTGAAGCAGGGCTGATATAAATTTAAAAAGTTTATTTCTGCCTTACCAAGTTACAGAGCTGTTGACCTGGAAGGGAGTTGGGAGTTATGTGGTTGAACTCCTCATTTTGTGGGCAAGGAATTGCAGATCAAGAGAGGTGATGTAATGATTATAATGATAAAATTAACATACACAGTGTTATTGTTTGCTAGATTCTCCGCTGAGTGCTGTACAGACGGTTTCACTTTATTTCTAGGAAGTAGCAACTATTATGAGCCCATTGTGACAGACGAGAAAACTAAGGATCAGAAATTTTAGTCACTTGCCCAAAGTACATTCACATCTGTTTGTCCATGTGCTCTCATATTTTGGTTTAGAAAATATGAACAGCACAGCAAAGATGTCAATTTGTTATCTCCCAATGGCTGGACTATTGATGCCTGTTTTTCCTCAGGTAGCAAGAGACTTGAGACCCTGAATAAGCCATTACAAGGCTGTATGGTGAGCAAGGACGCAGTACAGCTATCGGCTGATGTATTTAATATCTTGTTCTGGCCTATTTCTGATACATGGGTTTATCCGTCTGGGTTCAGGGAATTCACTCATGTAATTGTAGAGGTTGGTGTCTGAAACCCGTAGGGGAAGCTGGCTGGCTGCAAAGTCTCAGGCAGCAGTGAATGTTGTAGTCTCGAGGGAGAATTTTTTCTTCCTCAGGGAAACCTGTTTTACTCTTAAGATCTTTCAACTGATTGGACGAGGGTAATCTCCCAACTATAAACCCAACTATTTTATTGAGGGTAATCTCTTTTACCTCGAGTCAACTGATTGTAGGTATTAACCATAACTACAAAATACCTTCACAGCAACACTGACATTAGCATTTCATCAAATAGTTGGGCACAATAGCTTAGCCAAGTTGGCACATAAAACTAACCATCACAGTGGACAAAATTAGAACTGCCCCAACTTGTCCCTAGAGGATCGTACAAGGCACAGTAGTGGATCTGGCTGTATCCTAGTAAATATGGGAGCAGAATTACCCTGATAAAATTCTATTTTCATTCTAAAAAGAAGCAGCCATAGCCCAGTTGACCTGCTCATTAAATCCAAAGTGTTAAGTGAGTGAAAAGCTGGGAAATTCCCCTATAACGGCATTGCTGCTTTTTTTCTTCCAGGGGAGAGGTGTTGGAATAACTCCTCCCCATTCTCTTCAACCTCTCCTTCCTCTCCCATGGGAAGGGGGTCCTGATCTGATTCTTGTTGGAAGCAGCAATCTACTATGGGCCCTGAGCAGCTTTACGTGTTCTTCTGCATATGCCACAAATGCAAGACTGTGAGTACTCTTTCCGCAGGCCATTTCCAAGTTTGCATTTTCAACAGCAACCTTCAGAGAGAAGGTCATATCTCTCTTTGGACAAAGAACAGGCTTGCCTCCACCTGCTATAAAAGCAGTGAACCACCTAGTTCAGATAGTAGAGACTTTCTCCCTTGTAACACAACTCTGCATGTTCTGGGTCCACCTAGGGCCACGTATATTGTTCCTATGGGACCTAATGAGAGGAAATAGGAAACTGGTGTGACTATCAAACTAATACCAGGGCTACTGGATTTGCTGTGAGTAACAAAGTCATTTGTCTCTGACTCAGGAGTCTTGTGTCTTCTGCTCACATCCATAAAACAGTTACAAGCTCCTTGTTGGCTTGCAAGTAGGCTAAAATCTCAGTCCCTTCACAATTATTGACAGAGGCCTTGATTCCCTGCAGGTGACAATATTTGTTCTATACTCCCAGCTTCACTGTCCCCTCCATGCAAGCAAACTAGCTGAGTGGGATCTGTCCTAGAGACCAAACTCTCCCTGCTTGAAGATCTCACTGGGGAAGGAAATAGTAAAAACTGTTTTTGCTTTCCACTCTAGGCTCTTCCAGAAACCCCAGCATACCTGGATGTCAAGTGATAAGCTAGGATCTGGGGATGCTATAGTGAAAAAAAAAAAGGCCCTGCTCTCTTAGAGCTTATAGTTTAATGGGGGTGTGAGTAGGGGTTGCACAGATACTAAGATAATTACAGTGTGCTGAAGAAGAAGACTGCTTGCTGGCCGTCTCGTCTCTTCTAACAATTTTTCTTTCTAGTAACTCTCTAAAGTCACATTTTAATCATCTTGATTGGATTTAGATGATTCCTAAGTTTGTAACAGCAACATATTTACAAACTAGCTCTTGGGAAGAGTTATTTCTACAAGGTTAAGCTCATCATTATATGTTGATTTGTACCAAGCTCATTCACAGAGAGTGACATCTCTTGAAAATTTTGGAGCCATTTATGTTTTAACATTACCTTATATAGTAATCCAGTGAAACAGAGAGAATGAAGTATTAAGATTTTAAGTGATAATGTGAATATTTAAATTACATGAAAATAAGTAATGCATACACTAGATCTTTAAGTTCAATTGTAAATTCTACTTTCATCATATTTTTTAGCAAATACACTCGAAATGAAGTGGAAACCCTGGAATCCATGGATCAGCCTATCAGTCTATCCACTCATGAAATGTTGCCAGTCTGCCAGTCACTGTGGCAGGCACTAAGGATAGAGGGTAACTGAGAATTGACTTTTCAAATTATCTAGTTTCTGGCCAGGTGTGGTAGCTCACACCTGTAATCCCAGCACTTTGAAAGGCTAAGGGGAGTAGATCACTTGAGGTCAGGAGTTCGAGACCAGCTTGGCCAACATGGGGAAACCTCGTCTCTACTAAAAAATAAATAAATAAATTCAAATACTCTTAAAGGGAGAAATGTAGTTCAATCACACAAATAAACAGAATAAGTAAATTTTGCAGAGGTTGCTTGGTACTTACTGCCTAGTTGCTAATGCAGTAGCCCTTAAGATTATACCAGTCTTCAAGATGGTAAGCTTTCTTTTTGATAGCTTAAATGCAGAAACAAACCTCTGTATGCTCCTGTAGGAACTGATAACCCCAAAGTGACAGATATCCAAACACTGTTTGTATTTTTGCCATGATCTATATACATTTCTGAAGTTAAATTTGTAACAGAAAGCATAATTCAATTTCGAAGCATTTATTGAGTTTCTATTATGCACGAAGACTTATGGTAGATTCTGTGGGGGATATAAGACAAGATCCATGCCCTTGAAGAATTCGAAGACAAGTGAGGGCATAAATTATGAATTTATGAGTCTGCTTGCCAAGCAAGGGTCTCCCTTGTCAACATAATGACTTTTTTATGGCTTTTTGTGACGTTTTCATCAATAGCCTATTGGCTAAATTGTTTTGATATTAACTCAAATCATCAGTTAAGATATCCACATTGAAGGAAATGAACAAAAGGCTAAAAGGGAACAATGACGAAGGAATGGGAGAGAAACTAACACCTCTGCTAGGCACTTCATTATCTAATACATTCACAAAACAATACAGGAATTTTGTCGTCATCTTCCTCTTCCTCCTCCTCCTCTTCCTTCTCCTCTTCCTCCTCCTCCTATTCCTCTTCCTCCTCCTTTTCCTCCTCCTCTTCTTCTTCCTCTTTCTCCTCCTCCTGTTCCTCCTCGTCTTCTCTTTCTAGCAGGTGATGACATTAGAGCTCAAAAATGTTAGAACATTTCCTTAAAATCTGGCAGAAAGTGGCAGAGCTTGGATTTTAGGTCCATTCAGCACAAAGTCCAAGCTTTTTCTCTTACACTGTACTTAACAATCATCCAAAAATGCATGTGTGTGAATATTTGTGTGTTTTCAGAAGTGAGTAAGCAAATAAGCAAGTGAGAACTTAGAAAGCAGTGGGTGAGTTTTCTGTCACTGGGCGTCTAAAAATAAGCTGAATAATCACTGGCAGAGATAAAGAGGGGTTTAAAACATTGAGTAGGGGTTAGATCATGATATCAAAATCCCTTTCAACACTGGGATTCCACTTCTCTGATAACAGGAGTAGAATTTTCATGTATTTCCCTCCTCATGGAAGTCTTTGCAACATATGCTGTACATTGAATGGAGAGAAGCATCTGCGTAGATAATGGGAAAAGCAAGGTCCACGCCTTACCACTCCATAGCTTAACAACCTGCGCAGTAATTCACCTGGCTGAAGATTTAACTTGTGATACGTGTGTGTTTCCCATTTATTTGTTCTACAGAGGGAAGTTTCTGCAAGTTATATGTCAGCTTTGGAGAAAACCAGTCTCCTTTTAGCTGCAAAGAAGTTCCTTCCTCCAGGGGAAGAGGCAATCAAGTTTCAGACTTGGTTATGGACAGAATGTTTGTGTGTCCCCAAATTCATATGTCGAAGTCCCAACACTAATGTGATGGTATTAGGAGATGGGAACCTTGGACATGACTAGGTGTAGATGAGATCATGAAGGTTGATGCTCCATGATGGGGCTAATGCCCTCACAAGAAGAATAAGGGAGACCAGAGTTGCCTCTCTCCATCATGTGAGGATACAGTGAGAAGGTAGCCATCTGCAAGCCAGGAAGAGAGCCCTCACCAGTAGTTGAATCTACTGGAAACTTGATCTCAGACTTCCCAGCCTCTAGAACTATAAGAAATAAATATCTGTTGTGTAAACCACCCAATCTATGGTATTTTGTTATAGCAGCCTGTGTTAGTTCATTTGCATTGCCATAAAGGAACACCAGAGACTGGCTAATTTATAAAGAAAAGAGGCTTATTTGGCTTATGGTTCTGCAGGCTGTACACGATTGGCACCAGCATCTGCTCAGCTTCTGGTGAGGCCTCAGGAAACTTTTCCTCATGGCAGAAAGTGGAGGGGGAGCAGGTCTGTCACATGGTGAGAAAGGAAGCAAGAGAGAGAGGGATGTCTATCTCTTTAAAAACCAGATTGCACATGAACTCATTACCACTGGGAGGGCACCAAGCCATTAGTGAGGGATCCACCCTCATGACCCAAACACCTCCCACCAGGCCCCACCTCCAACATTGGGGATCACATTTCAACATGAGATTTGGAGGGGACAAACATCCAAACTATATCACAGCCTATGCTGAGTAAGACAACTCCCTAGAGGCTGTCGCTAGAACCCATCCTTAAGGGTTCGGCTGGTGGCTCCTTTGTTGAAAGAAAGAGATCATTTGGGATGAGACACTTTGAGTTTCAGGGATTGAGAAGAAGTGTGATTCCTTGAGGATGGAAAGGCAGAAAGGGAAGGTGAGGAGAGTGCTGAAGGTTAGAGGGTTAGGGCAACTAGCTCCTTGGCACGTAGGTGTGGCATGGGGCTGGGATGGCTGAGCATTGGGAGCTGTGATCTGGGAGCCTGAGCCAGCAGCCTCACTGGCTGAGTTTAGCTCTGTGGGAGTACAGGCTCCTCTCCAAGTTCTGAGAACTACGTTTGTTGGGATTCACTCAGGGTGGCTAGCAAAATATTAGGGAAATATTAGGGAAAGTTATAAGACTGTAGTCTCAAACATTTTGGAAGGCTGAAAGGTTTTAATGGAATGAGCTGAAGGCAGCCAGGTCTAATGTTAGAACTTTAAGTCATAGGGTAAAGATTAGAATAACAAAAGTTAAGAAGTCTGTTTACCCAACATTCCTTTGTCTCTGCTCTGTTTACTCATGTAAGCTTTGTGTTGGATGGTCCTCCCAGGGGAGGTCAAAGGGGAATCACCCATTAATGGTGTTTATTCTGGGCCCTGGAACCAAGACCTTTTATCATTCATAAAACCACTCTTTTAATGATGTTAATTATCTGCAAGTAAGTTGACTTAGAACCTCTGTTATTAAATCTGTACTGAAAAATTGTGAGGAGCAGCAGTCACCCTCTGAGACTAACAACCTCCCTAGCTCACTGGAATCCACTGTACTCTGGTGTGTGAGAGTGTATTTCATTCTTCTGTTGCTGAATCAGGGTCTGCAGAACAGACCTCCGCAGGTGGTCATCAGTGACTCATGTTCAATAGTATCACTAAATGGCAGGGCGAAATAGTGATGACGTAGACTCAATGGACACCAGACCTCAGCTTGGGACTGGAAAATCAGATGTTCCTGTCTTCCCTTTGAACTGTGTACATCTCTAGGGTTTTTTGTTTGTTTTTGAAACTATTCATAGGAAAGAGGAGACTCAGGAGCTAATCCAGAAGGCAGGGCCTGAGCGGGGTACATTTGAGTAAAAATCAGTTGCTGAGATTTGCATCAGGAAATAGTGGAGCAGTTGATTCCACAGAGCAGCCAGGGTCCCTTCTTTCCCGGGTGGTAGAGACCAGCTGAGGCAGATGGTGTCAGCCACTTCGGCCATATCCAGATGCTGTACGGTGGCTGGACAGCCACAGTCTTTGCAGAAAACTCAATACTTTTATTTCAGTTGGTCTCAGAACTTGCAGACTTGGCATCTCAAGAAGAAAAGAAAATTCTAGATGGAAACCTCATTTAAATTCTGAAGAGTAGTTATACTTCGAGACAGTGTTCAGATGTTTGGAGATTTGTATATTTGGCACTTACAAACAGCAGCAGCCGTGACAACAACAACAGGGACACGTAGATCTAAAGGTTTAATGTTTAATGCTTTGTGTTTTGTTGCTACAGAGACTTACAAGGCAAAAACACAAACAAAACCCCCAACCAGCCCTGTGGTACATATTGTGATTGAGTGATGGATCTTTGTAAGTGACCAGGGAAGTTCTCCTGGAGTCTTAGAGGGAGGGGAATGAGATGGGCTAGGAAGAAACAATGGTGAATAAAGCCCCTGCCTTCACACGCCCTCATTATTTGGCCTGCCATCTGGTATGCTGAGGGATTAAGAGCAAGTGCCAAAGGGTAGGGATGGAGGATGTCATTTTTCCCTTTCAACTTACTAGTTGCTCTCTTCCTTTGGGGCCGGCACTGAGTTTCATTCACGTCTGACAGATGCTCACCGACCATGAGCAGGGGTCCGGAGAAAGACTCAGGGGCCTCAGGTCTTGGACACACAGATGCTATCTTTGTTTTCCCAGCCCCTTCCTTCAGCTTCCCCTGAGTCTGGGGCAGGCTTTGTTTTCCCTCTTCCTCCAAGTCTCTATTTCAGAGACCTTGTGAATCTGACCATCAGCTCCACAAGTCCCTCCACATAGGGTGTAATCTTAGAGCTTCACCAGTGAAGGGGCTGATGACTGTTCAGTGAGATCCCACCATCCTTGGGAAAGAAGCTATGAAGGTTCTAAGCACACATGGTTTCTTTCTGTTTTGGGCCACCCCTTGCCTTCACCAGGTGACACCAATTTTACTGATTCTTTCTCTGAAGCCATTGCTGACTCTCCTTCCCCTCCCTTCATCTAGGTCTCTCTCACCTCTCCCCTGTGTAACTGTGACGGAGTCATAGCTCCTCTCTCTGCCTTCAGATTTCTTTGGTTCCATCCTGTTTTCTACATAGCTACTCAAGAAATTCCTCCAAAACACACACCTATATTTGTGTCATTTTGTTGCTCCCAAACTTTCCTCAGAATTTTTGTCTATCCGCTCCTTCTCCCTGGAGTGCCCCTACCCTCCCTCCTTCCTGGAAGAGGAGTCATCTTTTTTCACCTTAATAAGGCTTCCCAGACCCCCCTGGGTGGAGTTCATTGCTTTTAGTCATTTCCTTATTCATGCTTCCATTGCATAATAACTGAGATACCTGAATGCTTATTGTGCTCTCTCCATAGGCTGAGAGCGGGCCAGACATCTCGCATACATTGTCTCATTGATCCCCACAAGAGGCTTATGCAGTCTATACTTTCCTTATTTCCATGACAGTTGAGGAAATGAGACAAGCTGCCTAAACATATTTGAAGTTGTGTGTCTGGAGAGTGATGGAGGCAGCATCTGTATCTGACTAGTCCAGCTCCTAAGCCCATGTCTCACCAGGGGTACACTGTTCTGAATCTGTGTATCTCTGTGACAGCACTTATAACATTTTGTTATTGCTTATATACATCTCTCCCTTCCATTAGACTGAGCTTCCTGAGGGCAGAAATACTAATCACTTAATCACTGAGACTAGCACATAATAGGTGCTCGATAAACTCCTGAGGGAGAAAGAAGGAAGTGTTACCATGATTATATCAATAAGAACATAGAAATAATTCAGGAAAATGTTCAAATTCCCTAGGTTGAAGACCAGGCCTATGTTACCTATGTTAAGGAAATAATTTAGTCTATGAAAAAGGTTAAATAGTTTTGCTATAAGTAAAAATCTGCTGTCCCTAGAAAGTTTGGGCCAAAGATGGATCAGCACAGAACATTTGTTTTAAAAATTAAATAAGTAATCACGATCATCAGACACTTCTTTCTTTTTTTTTGAGATGGAGTCTCACTCTATCACCCAGGCTGGAGTGTAGTGGCCCAATCTTGGCTCATTGCAACCTCCGCCTCCTGGGTTCAAGCGATTCTCCTGCCTCAGCCTCCTGAGTACCTGGGATTACAGGGTCACATCAGCACCTCCGGCGAATTTTTTATTTTTAGTAGAGATAGGGTTTCACCATTTTGGTCAGGTTGGTCTCAAACTCCTGACCTCAAATGATCTGCCTGCCTTGGCCTCCCAAAGTACTGGGATTACAGGTGTGAGCCACCATGCTCAGTCATGAGATGCTTATTTTGTAAAGAATTTATTGAATTCACCCTTACATGGTCTATGTGGCTATAGTCTGGATTCCAGGTGAGAACTGATGGAGTATTTATGGAGAAATGGCTGATTCTAGGACAAAGATTCCTAAATGCTCACTGATTCCTTTGAGAGCTGATTAAATCAGTGGATTCGTTCCTTAGAAAATTACACACACCTGCTCTAGGGAATTGACTAATATTTCCAAAGATTTCCTATTCTCCAAGCTCAGGCAACAGCTGGGGTGGAGCCGAGGCTGAGGCTTGGTCAGGGCAGAGCGACTCCTCTATTTCACTTGTTAGATGTCCTAAACCGTTTTGTCCCATGTTATTGATGCATAATTGGTTGTTGTGATAGTTAATTTTATGTGTCATCCTGACTGGGCCATGGGTGTCTAGACTTTTGGCTAAACATTATTCTGGTTTGTCTGAGAGGATGTTTTTAGATGGGATTAGCATTTAAACTGACAGACTGAGTAACGCACATTGCTCTCCCTAATGGGGCTAGCCGTCATCCAATCAGTTGAAGACCCGAAAAGAACAAAAAGGCGGAGTAAGAGGAAGTTCCTCCTGCCTGACTGCTCTTGCTCGGACATTCTTTTCTGCCTTTTGATTCAGACAAAAACATCGGCTCTTCTTGAGCCTCAATCCTGCTGGCGTTTGGACTGGAACTTATACCACCTACTCTGTTGATTCTTAGGCCTTCGGACTGGAACTGAAACTATACTTTGACTCTCCTGAATCTCCAGCTGCCTGATTGCAGATCTTGGGGCTTCTCAGCCTCCGTAATCTTATGAACCAATTCCTTATTGTGTGTGTGTGTGTGTGTGTGTGTGTGTGTGTGTGTGTGTGTATGTGTGTATTTAGTCATGCACTGCGTAATGACATTTAGGTCAATGATAGACCGCATATGTGATGGTCGTCCCATAAGATTATAATACTTTACCTTTTCTATAGTTAGATACACAGATACTTACCATTGTGTTGCAGTTACTTCTAGTATTCAGTACAGTAACATGTTGTACAGGGTTTTTAGCCTAGGAGCAATAGGCTATATCATATAGCCTAGTTGTGTATTTGACTGTATCTTATAAATTTGTGTAAGTATACTTTATGTTTTTCCTTTAACTGAAATGGAGGTCGCTCACCACTTGCAGAGTCCAATTAACAAGAATGAGGTCTGGTATAAAGAAACTGCTCTACGTTCTATTATAAACATACATGCACATGTGTGTTCATTGCAGCACTATTCCCAATAGCAAAGACATGGAATCAACCTAAATGCCCATCAATAATAGACTGGATAAAGAAATGTCGTACATATACACCATGGAATACTATGAAGTCATAAAAAGGAATGGGATCATGTCCTTTGAAGGGATATGGATAAAGCTACAGGCCACTGTCCTTAGCAAACTAATGCAGGAACAAAAAATCAAATACTGCAGGTCTCGTTTATAAGTAGAAGCTAAATGAGAACACATGGACACATAGAGGGGAACAACAGACACTGGGGCTTATCAGAGAGTGGGGGTGGGAGGAGGGAGAGATCAGAAAGCATAGCTAATGAATGAATGCTGGGTTTAATACCTGGGTAATGAAACAATCTGTTCAACAAACTCCCAGGTTACAAATTTACATATATAACAAACCTGCACATGTACCCCTGAATTTAAAAGTTAAAAAAATTTTGGCGGGGCGCGGCAGCTCACGCCTGTAATCCCAGCCCTTTTGGGAGGCCAAGGCGGGCGGATCACAAGGTCAAGAGATCGACACCATTCTGACCAACATAGTGAAATGCTGTTTCTACTAAAAGATGCAAAAATTAGCGGGCGTGGTGGTGCACACTTGTAGTCCCAGCTACTCGGGACGCTGAGGCAGAAGAATCACTTGAACTGGGAGGTGGAGGTTGCAGTGAGCTGAGATTGCGCCACTGCACTCCAGCCTGGTATCAGATCAAGACTCCATCTCAAAAAAAAAAAAAAATTCCAATCTATGAACGTGAGATGTCTTTCCATTTATCTGTGTCTTTTAAATTTCCTCCATGAAACTTTTTTCAGTGTGTAGATCTTTCATCTCTTTGGTTAATTACTAAGGTTTTTTTTGTTGCTGCTAGTATAAATGAGATTGTTGTTGGTGTATAACATCACCATTGATTTTTTTGTCTTGATTTTGTATCCTGTAATGTTAATAAATTTGTTTATTAGTTCTAAAAAAAGTGGTTTATTTCAAAGCTAGCTAAGGGGAAGAAGTACAGGCTTCTTGCCTTAAGGGTAGCAGGTGCAGAAAGTAGGAATTATTTTAAAAGAAATTATTTTAAAAGGGGGCTTGGCATGAATGGCGTGCAGGGGAGGAAGCAATTGGATGGAGGTTCGCATAACTTGCTTCAGTGCCTCATCTACCAGGCCATTGAGCCGGCGCCTTCATGGGCAGAACCAGGTTTTAAAAGTGCCTGAAACTCTCCAGGTGGGAGAGAATTTTGTAGTGGGCATACCTAGTCTTGTAAATCAACTGTTGCCTCTCGAGGCATTCTTCTGGTGGGAGAGAGTTCCACTCTGGAGCCTTTAAGCTTATAGTTAGATGAACTTGACCTGTAGGGAATGTCTGGTGATGGGGAGGTCTAAGTAGGAAGTGAGGGGCAGGGAAAAGGAGAAAAAGAAAAGAAAAGAAAAAAATAAGTAATTCTCTTTTTCTTAGATGAATGGGAGTACTTGGTTTACATTCCCACAGTGACAGAGCTGCCTACATAACTCATTTCTCAGAGCACAGTCCTGTAGTTAAGCAATGCATCACTGTATCTGTCTATGTCTCCTGTTGGTTCTGTTTCACTGGAGAGCCCTGGCTACTACAATTGTTTTAATGATTCCTCATTTCCAATGCGCTTTCCTGCTTGACTTTCATTATGGGTGGAGCAGGCTCTGTTGGATTCTAAAATTATATTAGGAAAAGATAAAGAGATAACCACCACAAAATGGCTAATTTTTTGATGGAGGGAGGCTGTTATGTGGATAAAGGATTAGTGTTAATATTCAAGTTAAATTATTAATAAAATCATTGAATTTTTATGGAGCAGCTACTATGTAGTAGGGCTATTCGAAAGAAGCAATGATTTCTTCCCTCATGTGTATACGTTTTATTTTTATTTTTAAATTATTATTGTTTTTTGAGATGGAGCCTTGCTCTGTCATCAGGCTGTGGTGCAGTGTCGTGATCTCGGTTCACTGTATCCTCTGCCTCCTGGGTTCAAGTGATTCTCCTGCCTCAGCCTCATGTGTAGCTGGAATTACAGGCACCTGCCACCATGCCTGGCTAATTTTTCTATGTTTAGTAGAGACAGAGTTTCGCCATGTTGGTCAGGCTGGTCACAAACTCCTGACCTCAAGTGATCTGCCCTCCTCAGCCTCCCAAAGTGCTCGGATTACAGGCATGAGCCACCACGCCAGCTGTGTGTGTCTGTTTTAAACAAGGGATAGAGACGATAGGCATGATAAATAAGTCTAACTATATTGTATGTTAGAGAAAAATAAAGCAGGAAAGGAGAGTGGGGAGGGGCTCAGTTTTAAATAGGAAGGTTCTAAAGGGCTGCATTGAGAAGCGTATTAGAAAAATGACCTGTAGGAAAGTATATTAGCTTCCTATTGTTGCTGTGACAAATGACCGCAAAGTTAGTGGCTTAAAACAACACAAATGTATTCTCTTATAATCCTGAAAGTGAAAAGTCCCAAACTGGCCTCCTGGGGCTAAAATTAAGGTGTTGGCAGGGCTGTGTTTCTTCTGGAGGCTCTAGGAGAGAATTCATTTCCATGCCTTTTCCAGGTTCTCTGTGCTACAATCCTTGACTTGTGGCCTCTTCCTCCGTATTCAAAGCCAGCATTGTCCGGCCAGCTCCTCCTCACACTGTCATTTTTTGGGTTCTTGTTCTTTTGCCTCCTTCTTCCACTTATAAGGACCCTTGTGATGACTTTGGGCCCACTTAGATCTTCCAGGATGTGGAAGACCAAAACTATGCCACTCTAAAATATGACTGTAGGAGACCAGAATATGCTACTCCAAAATATGCCTCTTTAGCATAGGATTATTTTGAGCTAATTATTTTGAGAAACTGTAGACACCAGAGTAACTCTCAAAACAAAGAGAAGTTACCCTTTTGTAAGGGAAATGTGTTTTCTAAAGGAAATCCCCATTTGTAAGGGGGCTCCTCTGCACCAGGAAGAGAAGAAATGCTCTGAATCATTAGAGACTTTTCTCAATGGAGAAGGCACTGAGTTAATCCACAGGAAAAACCTCACTCTTATTACTGTGCTTTTCCTGACCTCCCCAAAACTGACTTCCTCCCACCCTTCTTTCTTCATTTCCATTGAAGATGATATTTGAACCTGAACTAAAATCCATTTCTTGGAGATTTACTTACTTTTCCATGGGTATCTTTCTTGTCTACATAAAGTATACATGTTAATAAACTTCTGTTTGTCTCTTGTTAATTTGTCTTTTGTTACAAGGGTCCAAGCCAATAAAAACTCAGAAATGGTGGAGGGAAATTATTTTTCCTCTCCCGTAAGGATAATCTCATCTCAAGTTTGGCTAATTATGACTATATCAGGTTGTTGGGGCTGCCATAACAGAGTACCACAGACTAGGTAGCTTAAACAACAGACATTTGCTCATAATTCTGGAGGCTTAAAGTCTGAGGGCAATGGATTGGCAGGGCTGCTTTCTTTAGAGGTCCCTCTCCTTGGCTTGTAGATGGCCATCTTCTTCCTGTCTTTACAAGGTTTTCTGTGTATGTGTGTTGGTGTCCTCCTCTTCTTTTCTTATAAGGACCCCAGTCATATTGGATGATGCCCTTCCCTAATGACCCCATTTTACCTTTTTGAAGACCTTATCTGCAAATCTAGTCACATTCTAAGGTTCTGGGGATTAGGACTCCAATATAAGAATTTTGGGAGAAGCGACATCATTGAGCTCATCGTACAACTCAATTGCATTAGGAATTAAGTTCTGCTAACTTACTTCCGTTTTGTCAGGTAAGGTAACATATTTACTGGTTCCGGTGATTAGAACAAACATAACTTGAGGGGGCCATTACTTTGCTTACCACAGAGGGAGCCATGCAGACGTCTAGGGAAGAGGAATAGCTGAAGCAAAGGCCCAGCAGTAGAGGTGTGTTCATTGTACAAACACTAAGGAGACAAGTGAGGCTGGAGCTGGCTGAGCGAGAAGAGCACGGGATAAGAGGAATGAGTTTGCATGGCGTGCAGGCCACCACATGGACTCTGGTTTTTACTCTGAGGGTTTTGAGTTAAGGAACCACATGATCTGACTGTGTGTTCGTGGGACCTCCCAGGCTGCTGAGTGGAGCATAGATTAGAGAGGGCTGAGGGTGGCAGCAGGAGACCAGTTGGGAGGTGACTGCAATAATCCGGGAGAGAGAGGGGGTAGCTTGGGCCATGGAGGGAGTGGGGGAGGCCTAAGGCATGGCTGGATTTTGAATGTTTTAGGAAAGTCGTTAGGATTTTCTCTTGAATTGCTGTGAGTGAAAGAGAGGAGTTCAGAGTGACTAAGTTGGTTTTTGTCCTGTGTAACTGGAAGAATGGAGTTGACATGTATTGAGGTAGGGAGACTATGGGGAGATAAAAAGCTTCACCTTGGACACATGGGAGATGACTAGTTAGACACCCAGCTTCAATGTGAATGGCTAGCTTTTGTGTATTTAAAGTCAATGTTCAAATTTTTTAAATTACATCTCATGATTCTTATTAAAAAAAAAAAGAACAAACACTTTCACTCGTTCCTTGACTTTCAATTAACTCACAGGCACAGATTAAAATTAGTCCCATCTACAAACTTAGCTAATTACATTCCCTTAAATATCTTCAACAACATTTATAAATTAATATGTTTGCTTTTTAAACATTCACTTGCCTGGCAGAGTAAACTACAATATCAATAAGCAAAACCCTCTTAAGCATTTAAATTATTCTTGCATCCAGTAAACATGTAATTATAGTAAATCAAGTTCTCTTAACAATACCACAACTATTTATAAACTTAAAAATTCTCCTATACTCTTCTGCTAAAAATTTATGTAAAAAATGTCATAGTCTCTTAAACATGACACTTCATAGTTTTTGTTTTTAGATTGTCAAGTAAGGGTGTGATCATTGCTGTCCACTTACAAGAATATTTTGAAGACAACACAAAAAGTTGTGCTTTGACAATTAAAACAAGCTCTGAAAATTTAAGGTGCTGTTTTCATTCCAGGAGAATGCTAACCTCTGTTAAGGACACACTTGAATTATTCCCTGAAAAGTTAGGAAGAGTTTTCTTTTTGTTCTCTCTCCCCACCTCCAAAGAGAAGCTGACTCTGAAAAAGAGCAGATAATTTAAGTGGGGAGTAAGTGACTAACGGAGTCCTTCTGTTCCTTATCTTCCAGAGATAGAATATTGACATTGTAATGTTGGGGCTCAGAAAACAATATCCCAGAGTGAAATCCTCAGAAGCACAAGTTTTTCTGTGACCTCCTGTTTTCTTGTCTCTTTGTCCCATCTCCCACAATGGCTAGCCATGGAAACTAGCCTCTTTCCCATGGCAGGTTCCCAGAACCCCCTTTCCCCAAAGGCAGCCAGGAAAACTAAAATGTTACTCTCTCTCTCTCTCCCCACCTTTCTGTGTAAAAACTGGGCGCAAAGAAATTATCCGAGCTACGCTGTTTGGGTGTAGGTCATAAGACCCCCATTCCAGAGAGGGTTCTGCCCATACCCAGAAGGAAGGAATGCATGCTCAGAGGGGCCAGGAAGAATCCAGACAGGTAGGTCTTGCTGAGTTTCCCCACTCAGCCTATTAGCATTAGATCATGGCCTTTTTGTTCAATCATATTTCTACACTGTCTGTACTTTATTGAACCAAAACATAAAAACAATTTCCCCTGTATCTTTGGGTCTTCATTCTGAAGGCCCCTGTATCATGTAAAACTTTGATCAAATAAATTTGTGTGCCTTTTCTATTAATCGGCCTCTTGTCAGTGTTTTTTGGTGGACCTTTGGAGGGTGAAGGGAAAATTTTCCCTTGGCCCTGACGGTAATAAAGGACCTTGTTGAAATGTGAAATTCACAAATGCACCTGATAAGAGTCAGGGAGCCTTCTAGGGATGGGGGCTGGCACAACCTAAGACGTTGGTGTTTGTGATTGAATTGGATAATTGAATAAAGACATCATATAGGCAGCCACCACTCTGCAAACTCTGGTCTCATCTTCTCTCTCATGGTCCATGCAAAGGTTAGAGTAGGTAGAAAAATAATAAGGACAGCAAGTGCCAGTAGCAGTTAATACCACACATGTCCAGAGAGGGGCTGTGAGGAATGGGTGTTTTGCAAAGTCCATGTTATATGTAAATTTTTGGTGCTGCTAAAGAAGTAGAACTCAAATGTAAATTTCCTCAGCAAGGCAGTTTACTTCTATAGAGGGGTACATCTCCCAGATGGAGCAATGGTAAGCATACACCTGAACAAGGAAGGGGAATGGGTTTTTATCCCTGATGCAGGTAGTCCCGACTGCTGTGTAATTCCCCTATTGGATAGGGTTGGACCACACAGTGTAAGCTAATTCTGATTGGCTATTTTAAAGGGAGCAGGAGTATGAGCCAGAGTGAGCAGTTTGGCAGGAAAGACAGTTACAGACCAGGTAACTAAAGGTGACTCAGGTCACAGCAGTTGACCAGGGTGACTCAGGTCAAAGCAAGTGATCAGAGCTGGTGACCTGGGGAACAAATGTGACCTATTGATTAGAACTGGTGGAAAAGGTTGTTTACTGAAACTATGAGGAAGTTAAATTTTAGAATGGAGGACAAAGAACTGAACATACTGACATACTGATTCTTTGAAGAGAAATTTATAAATCATTGTATCCAACATCTCCAGTATATTCACCTGTTCAATCCTGGTAGCATAAGGATATCCTTCTGGGAATCCTGACAAGGTCTTGGTAGGGGAACTGTAGGGAGAGCTTTCGTTAGACAGTCTTGCTTCTCAGAAAAGAATGTCACCCCCTTCAGCAGTTTGGGTAGGGCTGGTTAATCTCCAAGTGTCTTCTAGCCAATGATTTCCCCTGGGCCAACTCTGCCAGCACCGTCCCTCTCCTGGAAGCAGTTGACAGGTTTTGACTATGCATGATGTGGGCCTAAAATCATGGAAAGATCCCAACACTCACTGGACAATGAGGGCTGGTGGCAGGCTTCTTTGCTTGCAATTTATTGGCTCAAGCAAATGTGCAAAAAATTTAGGTCTGGCTACTGAAGTATGTCTGGGCTGTCCCAGCCAACATTCTGCTTGACAGATGAGACAATGGGGTTACGGGTTTGGTGATGGTGTGAAAGAAAAATAAAATCTTGGGACCCCAAACTCACTATCCCAAAGGGAAAGTTATGCTTGGGAACTGAGTCCAATTACACAAAAACTACCTTCCTTTTGTTTCCAAACAGATAGCTGTAATTTCACATGCTTACATTATATTACGAGGAATGCAGATTTACTTGAGCTTGAGATCAATGCGTAATTGACTTTTCATCCACTATCCTCTCTTCTCATGTAAAATGTAAATTCACTGAGCACTAAGTAATGTCTCACAAGAATGTAACCACTTGCCTCACTGCCTACCTTCCCTCCTTTTTTTCCCTCTCCGCCTCTCCTTTACCCTTAAATATTGAAGTTCCCCAAACCTCTTTGGAAAAAGCACAAGTCACAGATCCTTAAGCTGTCCACAAACTTAGGGTCTTTAGATTTGAGCCTTTAGGGGCCATGATGAAGCTGAGCTTCAAGCACTGATGTTTATACTGGGCTTTACAACTGATACATGATTAAAATTCCTATCTAGGTTTTTCACTAAAAATAAGAGTTACTAATATTTAACATTGAAATCAATATATATAATTAAAAGTACTAGATATGAGAAATAATTTTATATGCAAAATATACAAAAAAAGGATGTAGTTTTAGTAAAAGTATTATAAAAAGACATGAAAATGTAATTTTTGTTCAAGGGAAACTAATTTTCTCTAGACCAGAGGTTTTAAAATATTTTTTTAAATTGAAGGAATAAATAAAACTGGATGGATCTAGAAAGTATAGAAACAAATGATAAAATGTTATAAAAGATTTATGGAAATCTTATAGTCAAACTGAGATTGGATGGATTTGTTTACAAGATGTTATTTTAAAAAATAACTTTAGCATTAATAATTCACTATGCAAAAGTAAAATCTGGGTTTCTCTTTTGGGCAAGACTTTTATGTAATTTAAAGAGATAGTAAAAGATTTTTGTTTACCTTTTGAGTAAACTTAAAAAAAAAAAAAAAAAAAAGAGAGAAGAGTCAGATTCAGTCAGCTGTCTTTATTGGATCTTATTGTTTGAGAAATTGAGTCTCCCTCTGTCAAAAAGTAAAAAGATTTTGCTTTAAAAAATCTTTTGGATTATCATTTTGGCTAAATGAATGACTTATTTTACAGTGACCTGACCTGTGCTCCTATTTTGCCTATCAAGTGTTTTAAACCTTTGATATTTGACAATGTTTTCAAAATCAAAATTTCAACTTCTAAATTTAGTCTTTTTGACATCATTAACTTCTTTTTAGATATTAGATCCCCTGAAGTCCAAAAGAGATATATTCAGCTTACCTGATATGTTAAAATTATACAAATATTAGATGGTGTTTAACTTTCTTTGAATTTTATTTATGTAAATGTATTATTTCTGAAATTATATGAGATTTCTATAATTCTGATATGTCTTAATATATGTCATCAATAATAATTGTGATTGTTATGCTAAATTATTGTATACCATAGAAATTTCCTAATTTCCTTGTCAATTGTGTCTTTGATCATGGCCATCCTAAGACTTTTATGATCACTTCTCTCTGTTGTTTTACTTTTACCCTTCTCAAAAAGTGATATAATCAACTATTGTCCAAAACTGGCTTCTTTAGGGAAGTTCACAGAAAGGATTCTGTTGGGTGCTCTTAAAACCAGGTTTCTGATAACCTTGGAGATTGTGCCATTGAACTAGAGGAAAACAAAAACTTTCCAGAACTGTCACTGAAGAACCAATGTGTTCATGAGGTTTACTAACCCCAATATCGAATGGAACGAGTTATCTGCATGTGACAAAACTAATAGAGGACTGAAATAATTTTTATCACCTTTTTCCTTTGTCTTAAACATTGTGAGTTCTTTTTGTTTTGTTTCTCAGAATCAAGAAAGCTTTCTTTTTCTTTTGAGCCATTTAGCTTTTAACAAATGTGAACAAAATTTGAAAATATTTCTCTCTGATTTCTCCAGAATTTAAAAACTATTTGTGAGTATTCTTAATTTTTGGCTATATATTTATTTGCATAAGTCCAGTAACAGTCTTTTCTTTTGCAATAGGACATAATTGGAGACACTGGTTATTTTACCAAGACTTTGACTGGAATGGCATATTTTCAAATATGAACAGACTGCTTTGAGGAATAAAAATTGACTTTAGGGAGCTGATAAAAGCCCCTCAGAACTACTGTCCTCATACTTTGTCTGTGTAGTTCCTCCACAGGGTTCCTCACCTGTGATAAGGAAAGAATGTCGCTTTCTGACAGGCCCAGGAAACTCTAGTTATTTTGGGATCTTGAGAAGAAAGGAATTCACCCAATTCATACAGGAAAAGATAAATTCTCAGCTAGACTTGAGAGGCCTTTAAAAATCTGAGATTCCTTATGGAAAAGCTCCAGCAAAGCCCATTCAAAAAGAGACTATTGACCAATAATTATTCTTGCCCCACTGTATGCAAATAATCAGGCCAAGTATAATAAGACTACAGCTTATTTTGCAAATAAACTGGTCCTACTATAATTTATCTTTGGTAAAAATGAGGGAATGGAGAGAAAAAATTATGTTTCAAAAGAAACTATAGTAAACCTGTTACTAGATTCTAGCCTTGTCTGTTGTATTTCAGTTTTTATTATTTGCCTACCTTTTATCTGGACTGGATCTTTAATTCTTTCCTAACTACAAGTCTCCAAACTAACATTTCCAAATTATTTTTTCTTCCATTTTTCTAACTACTTGGAATCACTAGAAATTATGACTGTGCTTTTCTTACTTAGACTTTGGGAGACATAACAGATATATATATATCCTATCCAACCTATATATATGTGTGTGTGAATGTGTGTGTGTGTGTATGCTTTTGTGTGTGTGTGTGTGTGTGTGTGTGTGTGTGTGTGTGTGTATGCATTTATTTATTTATATCACCTTCCTGCCTACCTACAGATATATGGACTTCTTGGTAATATAGCCTGAATTGGGTTTTCAGGATTGCTTTCCCTTTGTTGCTATCATCTGGCCTTTTTGTGCTCTTCTTTTCCCTGCTCTTTTTTCTTTTTTTCTTCCTCCTTCTGTTTTTCTTTGTGGGACAGGAGACTTCATGTTCTCTTAGTAATAAGCTTTCCTAGCCATGTGAGACCTCACCTTCTAAGAGTAAACCATTCTAGTGCTGAGGGATATGACTGAAACCATGACCAGAGACTCATTTTCTTCTACAATGCATTCTCCAAAAGATTTTGGAGAACTGGAGGGAAATGTGAAAGTAAAATAAAATCTCGGGATCCCAAACTCACTATGTCAAAGGGAAAGTTAAGCTTGGGAGCTTTTTTGGAGTCACACAAAAAACTACCTTCCTTTTATTCCCAAATGGATAGCTGTAATTTCACATGCTTACTTTATCTTATGTAAAATGTAGAATTACTGAGCATAGGGTGAATGTATAATTGACTTTTCCCCCAACTCCCTTCTTGTCACGGAGTGCTAATCAAAGCCTTATAAAAATGTGACACTTGCCCCATTCCTTACCTCCCCTCATCTTTGCCCCTCCTCCCCTCCTGCTTGCTCTTTTGCCTTTAAATATTGAAATTTCTAAAATTCTCTTCGGAGAAACTACAGGTTTCAGCTCCTACTGTAACTTGTGTTTCTTTTTCCTGAGAAACATAATGCATCCTCAACCTTGTCAAAATAAACTTCAAATTGATTGAGATCTGCTTCAATCACTCTGATTTACAGTGACAACACCTTGGCATGACCAAAGTTCCCCACCTGAGGAATGGGCTTTGTTTAAAACCCTGTGTTTGGACTACTGCTGATGTGATACGCTGTGCCTCTTCCCTTCCCATCCCTTCCTTCCCCTTCACTCTGAGGTCTGTGGGTGATTACACTGTTCTGTGGAATGGTATCACTCTAGTTGGGCTTCATTATAACTCAGGGTACGTCTGCACCTGCAGATATAGGGAACATCAAAAGTTTAAGACTATTACTCGACATTCCAGGAAGAATAGCAAACCCCTAGGTACAAATAAAGAGGTTTAGAATCATAGTTGTCAAGGAATACTCTCTGGATTATGCAGAAAATCTAGTCTCTAAATGTGAAGCTGAAACTCTAACCCAGGTCTTCCATATTCCTGTTATTTCCTTTCTACCACCCTGTGTCTCCACCAACCAACCCATCCACGAACATCTTCAGGAATCTCCTGAACTGCAAGCAGGGTACTTTTGCAATTCAGTAGATTCTGAATCAAGCAAGTACTGAATTGAACTGGTACTTTTCTATTCTTCTGTTTGTATCCCCTCCCATCCCAAATGTCGTAGAGAGAGAGAGAGAGAGAGAGAGACAGAGAGGGAGAGAAAGGGAGGAGAGGTAGGAGAGTGTGTGAGAGTGAGCTTGCTCACTGGGGTGGTCACAGAAGCTTGGGATAGGCCTAGGAGGATTCAGTTCATTATTCACTCAGGTAACAAGGATGTGGTGAACCAGATTCTGGGCTGGGTACAAGAAAAAGGCTATGTTCTTGCAGATATTGATGGTCTAGCAGGAGATACAGATGAGCCAACAAGGATTACAGTGAGCATAGCAAGTGCTACTGTAGAAGCCTGGGGTGCTGTAGAGAAACTACTCTGTAGGGCCCCAGAGAGAGGTGATGGACCCAACTGAGCACCAGGAGGAAGACAGGGTTTAGTAAGATAAAAGAGGCAATGCAGTGATAATATAAGGCGGTAGGTAGATCTGTAGGAAGGGCACCGTGAGAGTCCAAGTCAGTGGGAAAGAGGCCCGGAAAGAAGTGGGCTTGGGGGCTTAGGACACGAGGACTTCAGAGACACATGGGATATGGGAGAATTTGCCTTGAGACTCTCACAGTGTCTTTCCAAACCTGCTGTACTTCACTGTATCCTTAGCTTTCTTATTTTTTTTTTTAAATATACTTTAAGTTCTTGAATACATGTGCAGAACATGCAGGTTTGTTACACAGGTATTCGTGTGCCATGGCGGTTTGCTGCACCCATCAACCTGTCATCTACATTAAGTATTTCTCCTAATACTATCCTTCCCCTAGCTCCCCTCTCTGTGTCCCTGTGTTCTAATTGTTCAACTCCCACTTATGGGTGAGAACATGCAGTGCTTGGTTGTCTGTATTTGTGTTAGTTTTTTGAGAATGATGGTTTCTAGATTCATCCATGTCCCTGCAAAGGACATGAGCTCATCCTTTTTTATGGCTGCATAGTATTCCATGGCATATATATGTCACATTTTCCTCATCCAGTCTATCACTGATGGGCATTTGGTTTGGTTCCAAGTCTTTGCTATTGTGAACAGTGCTGCAATAAACATATGTGTGCATGTGCCTTTATAGTAGATTAATTTATAATCCTTTGAGTATAGACCCAGTAATGGGACTGCTGGGTCAAATGGTATTTCTGGTTCTAGATCCTTGAGGAATCACCACACTGCTTTCCACAATGGTTGAACTGATTTACATTTCCACCAGCAATGTAAAAGCATCTGTTGTTTCCTGACTTTTTAATGATCACTATTCTAACTGGTGTGAGGTGATATGTCGTTGTGGTTTTGATTTGCATTTCTCTAATGACCAGAAATGATGAGCTTTTTTTTCGTATGTTTGCTGGCTGCATAAATGTCTTCTTTTGAGAAGTGTCTGTTCATATCCTTTGCCCACTTTTTGATGGGGTTGTTTTTTTCTTACAAATTTGTTTAAGGTCTTTGTAGATTCTGGAAATCAGCCCTTTGTCAGATGGATAGATTGCAAAAATTTTCTCCCATTCTGTAAATTGCCTGTTCACTCTGATGATAGTTTCTTTTGCTGTGCAGAAGCTGTTTAGTTTCATTAGATCCCATTTGTCAATTTTGGCTTTTGTTACCATTGCTTTTGGTGTTTTAGTCATGAAGTCTTTGCCCATGCCTATGTTCTGAATGGCATTGCCTAGGTTTTCTTCTAGGGTTTTTATGGTTTATGTCTTATGTTTAAGTCTTTAATCCATCTTAAGTTATTTTTTGTATAAGGTGTAAGGAAGGGGTCCCATTTCAGTTATCTGCATATGGCTAGCTAGTTTTCCCAACACCATTTATTAAATAGGGAATGCTTTCACCATTGCTTGTTTTTGTCAGGTTTGTCAAAGATCAGATGGTTGTGGATGTGTGGTGCTATTTCTGAGGCCTCTGTCTGTTCCGTTGGTCTACATATCTGTTTTGGTACCAGTAACATGCCATTTTGGTTACTGTAGCCTTGTAGTATAGTTTGAAGTCAGGTAGCATGATGCCTCCAGCTTTGTTCTTTTTGCTTAGGATTGTCTTGCCTATGTGGGCTCTCTTTTGGTTCCATAAGAAGTTTAAAGTGTTTTTTTTCCCCGTTCTATGAAGAAGGTCAACATTAGCTTGATGGAGATAACATTGAATCTATAAATTACTTTGGGCAGTATGGCCATTTTCACAATGTTGATTCTTTCTAACCATGAACTTGGAATGTTTTTCCATCTGTTTGTGTCATCTCCTATTTCCTTGAGCAGTGGTTTGTAGTTCTCCTTGAAGAGACCTTTTACCTTCTTTGTTAGTTGTATTCCTAGGTATTTTATTCTCTTTGTAGCAGTTGTAATTGGGGGTTCGCTCATGATTTGGCTCTCTGTTAGTCTGTTATTGGTGTATGGGAATGCTTGTGATTTCTGCACATGGATTTTGTATCCTGAGATTTTGCCAAAGTTGCTTATCAGCTTGAGGAGGTTTTGGGCTGAGACTGTGGGGTCTTCTAAATATGTGATCATGTCGTCTGCAAATAGGGACAATTTGACTTCTTCTTTTCCTAACTTTAATTCTTTTTCTTGCCTAATTACTCTGGCTAGAACTCCCAATACTATATTGAATAGGAGTGGTGAGAGAGGACATCCTTGTCTAGTGCCAGCTTTTAAAGGGAATGCTTCTAGTGTTTCTCCATTTAGTATGATGTTGACTGTGGGTTTGTCATAAATAGCTTTTATTATTTTGAGATACATTCCATTGATACCTAGTTTATTGAGAGTTTTTAGCATAAAGGGCTGTTGAATTTTGTCAAAGGCCTTCTCTGCATCTATTGAGATAATCATGTGGTTTTTGGTTTTGGTTCTGTTTATGTGATGGATTATGTTTATAGATTTGCATACATTGAAAGAGCCTTGCATCCCCAGGATGAAGCCTACTTGATCATGGTGGATAAGCTTTTTGATATGCTGTTGCAATTGGTTTGCCCGTATTTTACTGAAGATTTTTGCATCAGTGTTAATCCTGAATATTGGCCTGTAGTTTTCTTTTTTAGGTGTGTCTCTGACAGGTTTTGATATCAGGATGATGTTGGTCTTATAGAAAGAGTTAGGGAGGATTCCCTCTTTTTGTATTGTTTGGAATAGTTTCAACAGGAATGGTACGAGCTCCTCTTTGTACTTCTTGTGGAATTTGGCTGTGAACCTGTCTGGACCTGGACTTTTTTTGGTTGGTATGCTATTGATTGCTGCCTCGACTTCAGACCTTGTTATGGGTCTATTCAGGGTTTCAACTTCTTCCTGACTTAGTGTTGGGAGTGTGTAAGTGTCCAGATTTACTGGTTTATGTGCATAGAGCTGTTTATAGTAATCTCTGATGGTAGTTTGTATTTCCAAGGAATTGGTGGTGATCCCTCCTTTATCATTTTTTATTACATCTATTCGATTCTTCTCTCTTTTCTTTTTTATTAGTCTAACTAGTGGTCTGTCTATTTTGTTGATCTTTTAAAAAAAACCAGCTCCTGGATTTATTGATTTTTTGAAGGGTTTTTAATGTGTCTATCTCCTTAAGTTCTGCTCTGATCTTAGTTGCTTCCTGTCTTCTGCTTGCTTCTGAGTTTTTTTGATCTTGCTTTTTAGCTCTTTCAATTTTGATGATAGGGTGTCAATTTTAGATCTTTCCTTGTTTCTCATGTGGGCATTTATTGCTATAAATTTCCCTGTAGACACTGCTTTAAATGTGTCCCAAATAGTCTGGTACATTGTGTCTTCAATCTTGTTGAAGAACATTTTTATTTCTGTCTTCATTTTATTGTTTATCCATTCATCATTCAGGATCAAGTTGTTCAGTTTCCATGTGATTGTGCAGTTTTGAGTGCTTTTCTTAATCCTGAGTTCTAATTTGATTGCAATGTGGTCTGAAAGACTGTTTGTTACGATTTCTGTTCTTTTGCATTTGCTGAGGAGTGATTTAATTCCAATTATGTGGTCAATTTTAAAGTAAGTGTGATGTGGTGCTGAGAAGAATGTGTATTCTGTGGTTTTGGGGTGGAGTGTCCTGTAAATGTCTATTAGGTCCACTTGGTCCAAATCTGCGTTCAAGTCTTGGATATCCTTATTGATTTTCTGTCCCGTTGATCTGTCCAATATTGTCAGTAGAGTGTTAAAGTCTCCCACTATTATTGTGTGGGAGTCTAAGTCTCTTTGTAGGTCATTAAGAACTTGCTTTATGTATCTGGGTGCTCCTGCATTGGGTGCATATATATTTAGGATCGTTAGCTCTTGTTGCATTGATCCTTTTACCGTTATGTAATGCCCTTCTTTGTCTCTTTTGATCTTTGTCGGTTTAAAGTCCATTTTATCAGAGACTAGGATTGCTATGCCTGCTTTTTTTTGCTCACCATTTGCTTGGTAAATCTTCTTCCATCCATTTATTTTGAATCCATGTGAGTCTTTGCATGTGAGATGGGTCTCCTGAATACAGCACATCGTTGGGTCTTGACTTTTTATCCAGTTTGCCAGTCTGTGTCTTTTGATTGGTGCATTTAGGCCGTTTACATTCAATGTTAATATTGTTATGTTTGAATTTGATCCTGACATTTTGTTCCTGTTGGTTGTTTTTCCCATTAGTTGACAGGGTTTCTTCCTTGCATAATTGTTCTTTAGCATTTGATACGTTTTTGCAGTGGCTGGTACTGGTTGTTCCTTTCCATGTTTAGTACTTCCTTCAGGAGTTCTTGTAAGGTAGGCCTTGTAGCAATGAAATCTCTCAGCAATTTTTTGTCCGTAAAGGATTTTATTTCTCCTTCACTTATGAAGCTTAGTTTGGTTGGATATGCAATTCTGGGTTGAAAGTTCTTTTTTTAAGGATGTTGGCCGCCATTCCCTTCTAGCTTGTAGAGTTTCTGCCAAGAGATCCTCTACGAGTCTGATGGTCTTTGCTTTGTAGGTGACTCGACCTTTCTCTCTGGCTGTCCTTAGGATTTTTTCCTTCATTTCAACCCTGGTGAATTTGATGATTATGTGCCTTGGGGTTGCTCTTCTTGAGGAATATCTTTGTGGTGGTCTCTGTATTTCCTGGATTTGAATGTTCACCTTGTTTGTCAGGTTGGGGAAATTCTCTTGGATAATATCCTGAAGAATGTTTTCCAACTTGCATTCATTCTCCCTGTCACATTCAGGTACACCAATCAAGCATAGATTAGGTCTTTTCACGTAATCCCATAGTTCTTGGAGGCTTTGTTAATTTCTTTTCACTCTTTTTTCTCTAATTTGGACTTCTCATTTTATTTCATTGATTTGATCTTCTATCTCTGAAATCCTTTCTTCTGCTTGATTGATTTGGCTGTTGAAACTCGTGAAGTTCTTGTGCTGTGTTTTTCGGCTTCATCAAGTCATTTATGTTTTTCTCTAAGCTGGTTATTCTAGTTAGCATTTTGTCTATCCTTTTTTCAAAGTTCTTAGTTTCTTTGCATTGGATTAGAACATGGTCTTTTAACTCAGAGAAGTTTGCTATTATCCACCTTCTGAATCCTGCTTTCGTCAATTTGTCAAACACTGTTTCTATATTGTTTTGTTCCCTTGATGGTGAGGAGTTGTGATCCCTGGGAGGGGAAGAGGTGTTCTGGTCTTTGAAGGTTTCATCCTTTTTGCGCTGTTTTTTTCCCATCTTGGTGGATTTCACTCCCTTTGATCTTTGAAGTTGCTGATTTTGGGAGAAATCTCGGAGTGGATGTCCTTTCTGTTGCAGTTGGAGCTATATCTTTTTTGGCCTGTAGAGGTGCTGCTGGGCTGCCTCAGATTCAGTTAGGTTGCTGGTTGGGTGGTCTTCCCCTGGGGTTTCTTTGCAGGTGATATTAGCCCTGCCTTCACAATGGTGTCTCTCCTTCCCTAAGCTTGAACTTCCCAATTGGGGTCAAACTGGTGTATTCACTGCCAAGCTCTCTGGTGTGTGGGCTTCAGTTTGAGTTTTGTTGGGGGTGCTGCCAGGCCTTATGACCTGTTTCCCTGCTTTCAACTCTGCCTCTTTCTGTGGGACAGGTTGTTCTGTTCTGCTGGCATTAGTCCAAACTTCTGCCCAGGTCAGCTGGCAACTTATGGCATGAGGCAGGAGCCAGCGCTAAGATTTGCATCAACAACCCACGGCGCCTCTCAGTCTGGTGTGGCTCTTGTGGACCGTGGGTTGCAGGTGGGCTGAGGTAAGCACAGGATCTGAATTGGAGCACCAAGGAGGTAAAGTCTCCTGACCCTCCAAGCCAGCTGCATCTTCCAGATGGGAACACTCCCGGTGCTGTCTTGGTTTGTTCTCCCTCAGCAGCTCTTGCCCTGCTTTGACTCCTTCCCTGGACTATTTTCAGAGTCCTCTCATTCCCCCCGAATTGAACCTGGCACCTCACTTGGAATCGTGAAGTCCTCTAGCCTTCTGTGTCTCATTTGCTGGGAGTTGCATTTGCGTGTTCCCTCCTTTCGGCCCTCTTGGTGCCGACTCCCTTCTCTAGTTGTTTTAATTGTGATGTTAGGGTTTTGATTTTAGATCTTCTCTGCTTTCTCCTGTGGGCATTTAGTGCTGTAAGTTTTCCTCTAAACACTGCTTTAGCTGTGCCCCAGGGAGTCTGGTACATTATGTTTTTGTTATCTTTGGTTTCAAAGACCTTATTTATTTTTACCTCAATTTTGTTATTTACCCAGCAGTCATTCAGGGGCAAGTTGTTGCGTTTTCATGTAATTGTGTGGTTTTGAGTGAATTTCTTAATCCTGAGTTCTAATTTGATTGCACTGTAGTCTGAGACTGTTAGTTATGATTTCCATTTTTTTTTTCTATTTGCTGAGGAGTGTTTTACTTCCAGTTATGTGCTCACTTTTAGAATAATTATACTGTGGTGCTGAGAAGAATGTATATTCTGTTGATTTGGGGTGGAGAGTTCTGTAGATGTCTATTAGGTTCGCTTGGCCCAGAACTGAGTTCAGGTCCTGAATATCCTTGTTAATTTTCCATCTCTTGATTTGTCTAATATTGACAGTGGGATGTTAAAGTTTCCCATTATTATTGTGTGGGAGTCTAAGTCTCTTTGTAGGTCTCTAACAACTTGCTTTATGAATCTGGGTGCTCCTGTACTGGGAGTATGTATATTTAGGATAGTTAGCTCTTCCTGTTGCATTGTTCCCTTTACCGCTATGTAATGCCCTCCTTTGTCTTTTTTAATCTTTGTTGATTTAAAGTTTATTTTATTAGAGGCTAGGATTGCAATCCCCCTTTTTTCTGTTTTGCTTTCCATTCGCTTGGTAAATCTTCCTTCATCCCTTTATTTTGACCCTGTGTGTCTTTGCATGTGAGATGGGACTCCTGAATACAGCACATCAATGGGTCTTCACTCGTTATCCAATTTGCCAGTCTATGTCTTTTAATGGAGGCATTTAGCTCATTTACATTTAAGGTTAATATTATTATGTGTGAATTTGATCCTATCATTATGATGCTAGCTGGTTATTTTGCCCGTTAGTTGATGCAGATTCTTCAGTGTTGATGGTCTTTGTAATTTCATATGTTTTTGCTGTTGCTGGTACCAGTTTTTCCTTTCCATATTTAATGCATCCTTCAGGAGCTCTTGCAAGGCAGGCCTGGTGGTGACAGAATCTCTCAGCATTTGCTTGTCTGTAAAGCATTTTACTTCTCCTTTGCTTATGAAGCTTAGTTTCGCTGGATATGAAATTCTGGGTTGCAAATTCTTTTTTTTTTTCTTCAGAATGTTGAATATTGGCCCCCACTCTCTTTTGGCTTGTAGGATTTTTGCAGAGAGATCTGCTGTTAGTCTGATGCGCTTCCGTTTGTGGGTAACCTGACATTTCTTTCTGGCTCCCTTCACAATTTTTCTTCATTTCAATCTTGGTGAATCTGATGATTACGTGTCTTGGGGTTGCTATTCTTGAGAAGTGTCTTTGTGGTATTCTCTGTATTTTCTGAATTTGAATGTCATCTTGTCTTGCTAGGTTGGGGAAGTTCTCCTGGTAATAGCCTGAAGAGGGTTTTCTGACTTGTTTCCATTCTCCCTGTCACTTTCAGGTACACCCATCAAACATAGGTTTGGTCTTTTCACATAGTCCCATACTTCTTGGAGGCTTTGTCTGTTCCTTTATATTCCTTTTTCTCTAATCTTGTCTTCGCACTTTATTTCATTAAGTTGATCTTAAGCCTCTGATGTCCTTTCTTCTGCATGATTGGTTTGGCTATTGACACTTGTGTGTGCTTCAAAAGTTCTCATGCTGTGTTTTTCAGCTCTATCAAGTCATTTGCATTCTTCCCTAAACTGGTCATTCTAGTTAGCAGTTCTTCTAACCTTTTTTCAAGGTTCTTAACTTCCTTACATTGGGTTAGAACATGCTCCCTTAGCTCAGAAGCATTTGTTATTACCCACCTTCTGAAGCCTACTTTGTCAATTTGTCAAACTCATTTTTCAAATCCCAGTAGCACTTGGAATGCCAGTGAGACAGAACTGTTAACTTTCCTAGAAAGCCAGGGAACCAAGTGGTCTAGCTCAGTGGATTCCACCCCCAAGGTGGTGGAAGTGCAAGGGGTCAGGGAACTCCCTCCCCTAGCCAAGGGAAGCCATGAGGGACCGTGTCATAAGGAATGGTGCACTCCGGCCCAGATACTATGCTTTTCCCACTGTATTCTACTTCCTGGGTGAGGTGATGCCCTACTCTGCTTCGGCTAACCCTTTGTGTGCTGCACCCACTGTCTAAGTAGTCCCAATAAGATGAGCCAGGTACTTCAGTTGGAAATGCAGTAATCACTGGCCTTTTGCATTGATCTTGCTGGGAACTGTAGACTGTTCCTATTTGGCCATCTTGCCAGCCCATCTCCCTGCATTCTTTAAAAATACAGATTCTCTCCTTTTGCTATAAGATTCCAATTTTTAGCAGGTACTGTGGTTTAAATGATGGTGTCCATTTCAAAATTATTGTGGTAAATTAATCCCCAATGCAACAGTATTAAGAAGTGTGGCCTTTAGGAGGCGATTAAGTCATGAGGGTTCTGCCCTTATAAAAGAGCTGGAGGTTGAAGGGAGTGCCCTCTTTCCCTTCCATCTTCTGCTATGTGAGGACAGTGTTCCTTCTCTTGGAAGATGCAGCAACAAGGTGCCAACTTGGAAGCAGAGTGGGGGCCCTCCCCAGACACCAAACCTGCTGGCACCTTGACTTTGGACTTCCCAGCCTCCAGAACCATGAAAGAAATTTCTGTTTTTTATAAAGTACCCAGTCTGGGATGTTTTGTTAGAGAAGCACACACAGACTGAGGCAGTAGGTAGGGGATCTGGAGGTAGGCTCCAGGTGTCTGTATTTTAAATGCATCTCAGGTTCACTCAGGCTTACTCACCAGTACTTAGAAACCATTGTTTTAAACCAAAGCTATTGATTGTCATTCTTTTATAATAATTGACTTTTAAAAATTACACTTTGTATTTTAGAGCAGTTTAGGTTTACAATACAATTGAGAGGAAGGTACAGAGACTTTCCATGTATTGCCAGCCTCTACATATCCACAGCCTCCCTTACTGTCGAGCCACACTGTAGTGGTACATTTGTTAGAACTGGTAAATTCACATCGACACATCTGTATCACTCAAAGTCTATAGTTTACATTAGGGTTCCTTCTTGATGTACATTCTGTGGGTTTTGACAAATGTATAATAACACTTATCGGCCACTATCATACAGGGTAGCTTCACTGCCCCAAATGTCCCTATGCATGGCGTATTCATCCCTTCCTCCTTGCAACCCCTGATCAGTTTTAGTAACTGATTCTTCCTCTATTTGGGCATTTCTGGACATTTTGCAATAAGACTTGCTCCTGGTGGCTGGCTCCTCTGCTTTTTCCTACTAGGAGATGTTGGTTTTTTTTGAAGGGGACAAGCCAGAACCAATAATGTCATTCCTCTGAGGCCTGACGAGGAAAACCAAACCCATCAGTCTTTTAACCACTAGAGGAGAATCCTGGTGGGAACACTTTGTAATTTTAGATCCTAAAAATGAACGGTGTTATGTAATAACTGTTAACATATGCTGCAAGGTGTTTATGATTCCCTAGGGCCAAATGTGTAAGCATTCTTCCAAGTTAAACTGCAGGAGACAGTTAATTTCACAAAGAGATACTTTCTCCATTTATATAAGATGACTGAGTAGGAGGAAATACGGGGTGCACAGAGTGACTCTTTGTCTAGTGCCTGGGGTGCAGGCACATGTATCAGGCACCATGTGTGGTGGGCAGGTGGCTTGAGCTGGAGACCCGGGAAGAGAAGCTTGGGCTATGACCTGAGCCCCTGTGGAGGTTCATGTAGTCTCTCTTTTGAGACAGGGAAAGGTCCATGCTGGGGGTCTTTTCCCTTCTTGAGAGCAGATGAAAGAGAGACAGAGGTGGTTTTTGGAGATAGCCTTTAAAGGCACTGAACTTGCTAGATACCTCTAATTCCAGGAGATTAAGGCGGATTAGAAGGATTCCTGTGTGGAATCAACTCAACTCACAAATCAAATGGACAGAAAGGGACACCATTATAGATTGAATTTTTTCCTCCTGGAAAGAGGTGTTGAAATAGAAACACCAGTAACTCAAGTTAAAATGAGATCATTAGGATGGACCCTAATCCAATATGACTGGTGTCCTTCCAAAAGGGGAAATTTGGACACAGAAACAGACATGCATGCGGGGAAAACACCATGTGAAGATGGAGGCAGAGACGGGCTGATGCGTCTACAAGACAAAGAATGTCAGTCATTACAAAAAAGAGCGGAGGGGCGGGAACAGGTTCTCCCTCACAGCCCTCAGAGGAAAGCAGCCCTGCTGGCACGTGGGTTCGGATTTCTAGTCTCCATTACTGTGGGACAAGAAGTTTCTGTTGTTGAGCCCACCCAGTTTACCGTACTTTATCATGGCAGCCCTAGAAAATGAGTACAGGCACTTTATCTCTCTTATTATGGATAATCATTTCTTTCATGAGGACAGGAATTATGTGTTGTTCATGGCATATTTCCAGTGCCTAGAAAAGTGCCTGGCACATAGTAGGAGCTTAATGAGTATTTAGCCCAATACCTGGGTCTTTTTTGGGGGGGATATAGAGAGGTTATTTGACCCAGGGGACACAGACCAGTAGCCACCATGTATTCAGCACCTGCTATGTAGATGTGATAGTTGGTGTCATGAAGGTGATCTCTAATCCACAATGTAACCTGCAAGGTAGGCCTCATTTTTCCTATGTCACAGAGTGGAAACTGAGGTTTAGAGAGATTAAGAAAATTGCTGAAGGTAACACAGCTAGGAAGTGGTGGACATGGGGTTGTAGCTCAGGCCTGTCTGACTCTGAAGCCCTTGCTCTCATCATTAGCCAGGACAGCCAAGGGAACCAGGCAGGCAGCTGGTGCCAGAGTCCCCTGGGAGCAGGCCTCAACTACCAGCTTGGGGATAGATCTCTAGACCCTGGAGAGTGCAGTGACAGAGCAGTCATGCTAGGCAGAAACCTACCTCTCCAAATAGGGGACATGGGGATGGGCATGAGACTGGAGGAGGAGGAAGAATGGAGGTCTGTGCAGAAGTCCTTGATCACAGCAGCAGGCTCTGGGTTACTTGGGTGTGAGTGTATATGCATGTGTGTGTGTGTGTGTGTGTGTGTGTGTGTGTTTGTGTGTGTGTGTATGGTAGGGGTTACCAGGAGGCTTGATGCAGTTGTGTAGATGTGGGTGAGGCTGACTCGACTTGGACTTTAGGGAAGACAGGCTGCAAGAAATTCTGTGTCTTAAATGGCTGCTGTGCTGCTGGCTAGACAGCAGGAAAGTAGACATGTTGGCACTTCCAAATTGGCCACCATTCCTCGTGCAATTTACTATCTGAGATTGAGGCCATACTCAAGGTCATGAGACACAGTTTTAGGACCCTTTTAAGGTCGTGTTTCCTGATACTCCCTTCAGGGCCTCCCTGGAGAGGAGCTCTTTCCTTTTCTACCTCCTTTCTGGGAGGTGCCCAATTCTCAAGTCTTTTCTAACCTAATCTCTAACCTGTGGGCTAGAGAAGCAATTCTCAGGCTCTTCTATACTGAGCCCCACTTTTGGATGCCATGCCATTTTCTCATCATCTGTGCTAGCACAATGCCTGGCACAGAGCTCCTTCAATATGTATTTGTTAGAGGAAGAAAATGAGAGGCACATCTGGTCTGGAACTTGCAGGACTATTACACCATAGAAAGAGCTCCAAGAGCACGATTCTCATTTTAATGGGGACTGAAGGGCAGGGGGCCTCTATGGATCAGTGGAGATCCCTGGTTGAGGAAGTGGGACCTCTGGGACTCTGTGACCAGGAACAGAGAATCTTCCTTGGTTAGCACAGACTGCTGCTTCAGCTCCTTGCTAAGCTTTGAAATGGAGAGAAGAGCCTCTGGGGGTGTCCAGATTGACGTCTCCTCAATATTGTGGTGGTAATTATTGTTATGGTCTCGGAACCGTATGAGCCAGCTGTACTTCTAGACCATTGTCAGGTACACGAATTACCTAGAGGGTGTGTTTAAAATGGAGATTCCTAGGCCTTTCCACTGTGAATCCAGCTTCAGCCACTCTGGGGTGGAGGGACCTGAAGAATCTGCCCACAGGTGGTACTGATGCCGCTGGCCACAAGATTATACTTTGAGAAATGAATCCCTACGTTTTCTCACCTCTCAGATGCTCTCAGATATCATTCAGTAGGAAAATTCTAGAATTCTTTCCAGCGCTGTGAAATATAAGCACAGGGAGCTGTGTTTGTGATATCAAGGGTTTAGCTCTGATGCCAGAGCTTGATTGCTAATGGGCTTCCGGAAGGCATATATTTCGCTCGTCCACATGCTTACCTGGTTTCCAGGTATGTGTGAGAATCTATGCCCTTGAAGCAGGAAGGAGGCAATGAACTGGAAAGGATGGAGCTGCCAGCACAAACTCATGCAGTATGCCTCCCTCTGCATCCCTACAGATCAAAGGGATGCTAATGTAGGGGAACATGCATATTTTTCAGACTCTAGCTCCCTGGGTGAGTGCTTTCTTTTATGTCATGAAATAACACGAAAGAAGGAAACTCTTGGCTTTGGATTGGCCTCCTGGTGTGGAAAGTCCCAGAGATGTGAAGTCTCATATGAAGGCTTTCCATGCACGATGTGAGATGAGAGTAAGATTGGATGGGAGGGGCTGGCCCTTCCTGGAAAGACATCTGATACTGAAGGTGGCTAAGGTACCTTGGGCTCTGTTACCCACAAAAGACCTCTGCACTTCTAGGCTGATCACAGCCTAAATGGTCCCATAAAGAGCAGGCCTGTTGATGCTTTGGGAAGCCTGGAGGCTTTGGCTTCTTGTCACAAAGAAGTGCTGAGGTGGCGTAGAGTATCTGTGAATAAGGTGTCACTAGTCAGCCCGGGACAGACGCCTATGGAATAAGCCTCAAGCTCACCCTGGCTAAGTTAAAAAGCTTGACTTTCTGCTGTGCAGATGTTCTCAAAGCAATAGAGTGATGTCAGGTAACTGAAGTTCTGTGCAGAAAGAGAGAGAGAGAGAGAGAGAGAGAGAGAGAGAGAGAGAGAGAGAGTGGGTGTTTGTGTGTGTGTGTGTGCAGGTGAGTGGTTGTATAATGGGGGAAAGAGAAAGGGTCCTGACTCTGGATCCCGGGACTTAAGGGAGCTTCCAGGACCTGAATGGCGATCTATTTTTATACAAAAAAATTCTTGTTACATCCCATGATGTCATTCAGAATTGACTCTTCCCTCCTGTCCTCATATCTGGCCTTATTTCCCACTGCCTTGCTGTAACCCTAAATGTGATGCAAGATTTGGGAGCTGTTCATAAGATTTGGCTTTTGCCATTGTCCTCTTGGAGCCCCAGGAGGGTGCACTGCCATCCCATGCTGGCCCTGTGTTAAACAGAACTCAAGAGCCTTTATGCTTGTGCTTGCTGCCAAAGACCATCTCCAGTCCGTATTGAGAATAGACGACAAGATGGGGCAGCACTGGACACCCACATTTGTCCTCAGGAGGTACTAAGACTCATACCAATACCAGCATGGATACAAATACTGATATGAATTCAAATACTAATGCCAGTACCGATTCCACCACAAATACCCATAGTAATCCTAACCCTAATCCTAATCCTAGTTTTTCCATGTGTTCCTTAGGGCTACCTCAGGAGCAGATGAGTCAGTGTTTGCAGGAGTGCTGTAATATCTGAGTCTCCTTCCATCTCAAGGCCCTTTCCCTTCAATGAGTACTCCATAAAATTGTCCACCTTTCTCCTCCTAGGAGAAGTGAGTTCCTAAGAAGACCGCAACGCTTTGGAGCTAGAGAGGAGGAGAAAATAGTAAGATGGCCCTGAAAAGTGGGATCCCACATTCTGGCTCACATGGGGTGAAGAGGCAATCCCCTTCTTGACTCTGTGAGGTTGGGGCAGGGTCAGAGCCCCTGACCCACCTCTATCTGATGGAGAAGCTGCAGGCTGGGGAGGGGTGCCGTGTCTGAGGTAAAGAGCTGGATGGGTGCTCCTCCCTAGCTCCCCTCCTTCTTTTTTTTTTTTTTTTCCCTCTGGGACAGAGTCTCACTCTGTCACCCAGGCTGGAGTGCAGTGGCATGATCTCTGCTCACTGCAACCTCTGCCTTCTGGGTTCAAGCAATTCTCCTGCCTCAGCCTCCAGAGTAGCTGAGATAACAGGTGTGTGCCACCACACCTTGCTAATTTCTGTATTTGTAGTAAAGATAAAGTTTCACTATGTTGGCCAGGCTGGTCTCGAACACCTGGGTTCAAGTGATCTGCCTGCCTTGGCCTCCCAAAGTGCTGGGATTACAGGTGTGAGCCACCGCATCCAGACCCTAGCTCCTTTCCTTATGCCGAAGAGGACAGCTCTAGCATTTTTATCTGGTGCAGTTCCCTCACTATGGACAGCTGCTCAGGGCCTCCAGCTGCAGGGCCATGTGCTGGCTCTGTTCTTGGCAGAAGCCACCTTCCAGACTAGGTTCTTCCCACTTCTTGGAAGAAAGAAGAACCAACCACACATGGCGAAACCTGCCTTAGTGTGTGGGGGAGAGGCAGAGGGAAACGCAGTGGGGCACATGTGTGGCTGATTTGTTTTGTCATATAATCAATACCGGCCATCCATTTGTGCCCAGTCCAGAGGATGTGGAGTGTGGTTTTACCGCTTTCCGGGAGGATAGAGGGTCATAACTCTTGCAGCTCGGCCTTTATGGTTTGTTGTTAGTGGTAACCACTCCTTACTCCATAGAAATCTCTAATCAGGATGCCAACCTCCACAGTGTTCTCTGGGGCATTCTGTTTTACAACACGCTCCAGTTTGCTGAGGGGTGCGGTGCTGAGGGTGAGGCGCTGTCTCTTGCAGGTGTGCCTGCTATCTTTGTTGGCTGCCAGTGCCGGGCAGGGTGGCCTGGAACTTGGATGGAGGCCAGCGGGGCAGGCGTAAGCTCCCTGCTCCTGCCAGTGCTTGCTCTTCATTGCCAGAAGCTGCAGAGGCCTCGAGTATCAAAACCCCCCAAGTTTTGGGTTCTGCTGCAGCCGCTTGACTTCCTCCAGTTTTACATTTCTTGTCTGTAAAATGGAGCAAACACCTGCTTCCTTTCCCCACTGAATGGTGTTGAGTCAGAGGGATGATGGAAGTGAAAGCACATGAATAGGAAAGCGCCCTTGAAAACACTAGCTGTTATCATCATTGTTATTTTCCACTTAATCAAGTGTTTTTACCCAATGGATTTGCCACTGCAGCTTGCGCTGACCCTTTTCACTGTGCAGACTCTGTAAACATACCATTTCTTTTGGGCAGGGAGCAGGCAGGGCTCTGCATGCCCCTGACCAGGGCTAAGAATTCACAGAGCAGGAGCTGAGTTATATATAGGGTGTCCTGGGAATTGCCTGGACCCTCTTTCAAGTGCAGGCAGGCGTGGGGATCTCAGGACTGCAGGTAGAAAGAGGATCTATAGGGAAGAGCCATGAGAGGAAGACTCACTGGAGAGCAAAGCTGGGGGCTGGGCACTGTGTAGTGGCCGGTGGGAGTGCTTGGAAGACATCAGGTGTGGGGACTTGGGCTTCACTCTTGAATAGATAGGGGTCTCCAGAGGTTGCTAAGCTCAGAGGAGGATCCGTGAAGGCAGACGGGCAGTGGAGTGGGGTGCACAGCCAGGGAAGCTGATCCATGCAGTAGCAGTACCTCCTTAGCCTGGCCTTCGCCTGTCCGTGAGGATGGAGAGAGAGGGGTGGGGATGGAGGCCTTAGTCTTGCTCTCGAGGGCTGTGGTGGAAGAGATGACATGGCTGGGTGGTGATGGGGTGAAGAGACGGATTGGGGAGCATGTTCTAATCCCTTTTCTCTCTTCTCTGAGCTCCTCTGGATGAAAGCGTATGCTCTTTGAGTTGGCTTCCAAGTGTGCCTAAGTAAATCACGTGGTAATGTTTTGTTCACTTGGTGGGTATAGAAACTACATGTTTTATGTGTGTTTTTCCTATCCGGTGAAAGGGGGATAGAACAAGTCTGCAGATTTCTTCTTAGGCTCACAAAATAGAAGCTCTTGTTTGAAACTCTCTGCTCCTTTGAGCTTCGTTTGTCCAGAACCCTGGCTGATCATCTGCTCCCCCACCAACCACGTCAACATCTGAATGCCCCTTTTATAGACCAAGGAGTGGAAGGTAATTGCTGATGGCTTGGAAGTCTTTGTGGTTAAGGAGAGGAGCCTGGTATCAGCTTGTAAACCCTCAAGAAACTTTCCCACTTAGCCTGCCTTCCAAGTTTTCCCTTAACTTTTTTTTTTTTTTAATTTTTGAAATGTAGTGTCAGTCTGCTGCCCAGGCTGGAGTGCAATGGCACAATTCTTAGGTTCAAGCAATTCTCAGGTCTCAGCCTCCCAAGTAGCTGGGTCTACAAATGTGTGCCACCATGCTTGGTTAAATTTTTATATTTTCAGTAGAGACGGGATTTTGCCATGTTGTCCAGGCTGGTCTTGAACTCCTGACTTCAGGTTATCCACCTGCTCAGCTTCCCAAAGTGCTGAGATTACAGGCATAAGCCACTGCACCCGGCCTATTTCCCCTTAACTTTTAAAACCTTAGCCACACGATCAAATGTGTTCTTAACTAACCAAAGTCTGCCTTCCAGGGACAGAATGAAGCTCAAAAAATGGTTCTCTGTCACATCACTTTAAACTGTGCATTTTAAAATTGACAAATAATATATCAGTGTGCTCCACTGCTCCCACTGTGGACATCACATTTTGTTCAGAGAGGAGGACTACAAAATCTTTTATTTAGATTTTAAAACCATAATAAATGTCGATATTTCAAAGACAGTTTCCTCTTAAGTGTTTTCCTATTCATTGTCTTTTTGTTGTTCCATGATCCTTCTTGGCTCTGTGTTACAGTTGAGGAAAGAAAGGTGAGAGATGTGAGCAGGTTGTCCAGGCCAGATGGTTGCTAAGTGGCGAAACCAAAGGTCAAATTCAGAACTTCTGACTCTAGGGCCGTCAAATAGCGCTGTCTTTAAGTTGTTCAGGTTTGGGTGTGGTGTTGAAGGCTGTAGGAGTGCAGTTAGGGTGGGGGAGAAATTGTACGAAAAGGATGCCGGAAATTATAGGAAACTGTTCTCGGAAGGCTGGGAGGTTTTTGCAAAAGCCTTGGGAAAGAGGTTATGGTTGAAGGCAGCCTAATCATCTGTCCTTGAGCAAATAGCTGTAGAGCAGATACAAAGAAATGTAGGGGAGTTTATCTAAAGAGCTTGTTTACTTATGTGGTCCTAAGACCTGTCTTTGAATATCTGCAGGTGCATGACTGCTGTCTATTTGGGGGGCGGGGGGCAGTGAAGTTAATTACCCACAAATGGTGTTTGCTTTAGGCCTTTGTCATTAAATCTGTACTAAATAAAGGCCAGCACAGGCTGGCTTCTTAGGGCTTTGGCTGCTGACTCTTTACAGCACCTTCCTGGGTGTCTGTGAGTGGCCTGGTCCACTGGCCCACTCTTTCACAGGATATCTGTGTCTGAGTGCTTTTGTCCATCCGTTGCTGGGTCAGGGTCTTCAGGTTGGACCAACAGAAGGTCCCTTCAGCTTTTGAGTAGGGGAAAAACCATGTGCTGCTGGAAGCCAGCAAGGCAGGTCTCTCTCCAACCCCTAGAGCCTCCTCCAGGGGCAAGTTGCAAATACCCTAAGCCAGCAATGATTGTGGGCCCCTGCCTTGAAGACACAGTGCAGTCCCGAAGCCCCTGGTGCAGAATGGGCTGCTATAAAATGAAACTCTACCAGAAAAACATGGAGGCTGCATGCCAGTGACTTGGTAACCAAGAAAACAAGTGGTGACCAACAGGAGTTCATAAAAGTGAAGCTGCAAAACCCATAAACCTAGGAAATTATGGAAAATCCTCATACCACTTTCCAAATCCTAGACTTGGTATAAGTGTACAGTACTGCTAGTATTGATTATTAAAAAAAGGCCCCAGTGCCCATTAGAGTGTTTTTGAAACGACAGTATAACAACTTATCTTCCCAACTGCCTCGTTTTACCATGTTCCCCCTCTACACACTGACTTAGAATTTTGTCGAGGATCTGTTTCACTTTTTTTGTGTGTCACAGCTGATGAATTATTGTTCATCTTTCTCCCAGATCCTTTGCTCTTTGAGGCCAGAATCCTGTCGCCCTTATTCACATCCCTTGCGTGCCTAAAATAGTCACTGGTGGACAGTAAATGTAATATATGTTTGCATAACTGAATAACCCAAGACACTACCACAACCACCAAAGCCTGGACAAGCTTGAGTGTAATGCTTTCACTGCAGTGTTTCTTTTCGGATGTAAAACACTGGTTTGCAAATGAGTCCTCAAATTGAGTTCGGGTATATAACAAAAGGCTTTAAATGTTTCTATATTTTGGCTGCTCTGTTTATGGAGTAGCCATTTTTTATTCCTTCTTTCTTAATAAACTTGCTTTCACTTTACTCTGTGGATTTGCCTCAAATTCTTTCTTGTGTGAGATCCAAGAACCTCTCTTGGGGTCTGGATCTAGACCCCTTTCTGGTAACATCTTTCTGGCAAACCAGGAAGGAATGATACAGAGACCCCCAACCCAAAAGAAATAGACTACAGCAATGATTGGCCAAAAGGATATCACCTTTTGTCAGAACTCAAGAGTTATGAGTGGCCCTTGATATACCGACGCTTTCTGACTGAGCTCCTCTCTACCCTGAATACAAGAGACCCTCATAGTTAGGCAGGAACATCGTCACCCTATTCAGCCTGAAGAAGTTCAGAAGATGGATCTTCGTCCCTCTACAACCCTTAGAATTAAGGGTTCTCTTATAAAAGGGCAGGGGGAAATGTTAGAGGCATTGGAACCAGAGTGACTTCGTGTCGTATAGAGGGTAGGTAAAATAAGGCTGAGACCTACTGGGCTGTATTCTCAGGAGGCTAGGCATTCTAAGCTACAGGATGGGATAGGAGGTTGGCACAAGATTCAGGTTATGAAGACCTTGCTGGTAAAACAGTTTGCAGTAAAGAAGCCGGCCAAAGCCCACCAACATCAGCATGGTGATGGGAGTGACCTCTGGTCATCCTCACAGCTCACTATATACTAATTATAATGTATTAGCATGTTAAAAGACTCTCCCACCAGTGCCATGACAATTTACAAATGCTATGGCAATGTCAGAAAGTTATCCTACATGGTCTAAAATAGGGAGGAACCCTTAGTTCCAGGAATTGCCCACCCCTTTCCCAGAAAACTCATGAATAATCCACCCCTTGTTTTGTATATAGTCAAGAAATAACCATAAAAATGAGAAACAGTGATCTGTGCCACTGCTTTGCCTATGGAGTAGTCATTCTGTATTCCTTTACTTCCCTTCTGTCTTTTTTTTTCCTGACATGAAGTTTCACTCTTATTGCCCAGGCTAGAGTGCCATGGTGTGATCTTGGCTCACCGCAACCTCTGCCTCCCCAGTTTGAGCGATTCTCCTGTCTCATCGTCCTGAGTAGCTGGGATTACAGGTGTCCACCACTACACCCAGCTAATTTTTGGTATTTTTAGTAGAGACAGGGTTTCGCCATGTTGGCCAGGCTCGTCTCGAACTCCTGACCTCAGGTGATCTGACTTGCCTAGGCCTCCCAAAGTGCTGGGATTACAGGTGTGACCCACTGTGACTGGCCTATTCCTTTAGTTTCTTAATAAACTTGCTTTCACTTAAAAACATGTTTATGTTTACCTCAGTTTTACTCTTGAGAATGTAAGGAAACAACTAGGAATGCAAACATACTTATGCACATGAAGCCCACAATAGTATTATTTATAATAGGTAGAAATTGGAAATGAACCACATATCTGACACTTCTGAATGAATGAAATTAAATAATAGTTTGTTATTTGATAAACATTTAAAATGTGTTTATTAAGGCTTTATAAGGGGCTAGGGAAATGCTTATAATAGGATATTTCGTAAAAAAGCAGGAATTCAAAACCATATGTAAAGCTCAGTGTAAGATTATCTGAATTATGGAAATTGAGAATGAAAGAATTGCAGGGAAAAATTAAGAACTTCAAAGTGGAAACATTTGAAGTTATTATTTTCTGCTTTATATGCTTCTGTGTATGTGGAGTTTTAAAACTAAAACTAAAGTAATTCTTAAAAAAGCAACACATAATGTGTTAAAAGGGATGAAACTCACCATTTAAAAAGTCAAGAAAGCAACATATATCCAAACATTTACTACCAATTAATGAGAAAAATTAAAGGTGAAACAAAAGGAAAAATGGGCAAAAGTATATGAATAGGTAATAATATAAACACTTAAGAACATTCTCATCCCATAGTCCTTGGGAAAATGCCAATTAAAAGAACACTGTGAAAACTGATTTTTCACCTAACGATTGGCAAAATGAAAAAGGTTCTGTTGAATTACCTACTCCTCTCGTTTGTTGTACAGTAATGATGAACATGACAATTCTGGGAATTTTTAATTATAATCTAGTAAATACAGAGGTATACGTATGTGGGGTCTTCCTTTGTCAGACTTGTCAATGGGAGAGTCAGCCCCCACTAAAATCAAAAGAAGCTTATGTCATGAATTCTGTAAGCTAGATTCTCTGAAGGAGCACTGTGTGGGACTTCTTTTCTTTTAAAATATGCGTCTCATTTCTGGGTTGTGTGAGAAGCAGTCTGAGACAGATACTGGCCTCTGGTAAGTTTCTTAGGGACTGTCTGCATGTGGTAGTCTCGGGCTAGCTGTAGCAGGGACTCTGTGGGAATGTCTAAAGATGGGGTGACCCTGCAGAACTATCCTAAGACTGGAGAACCTGACTTTTATACCCTTGTGTCAAGCAGGGATATGACTTGACATTGAGGAGGGGACTTTTTGTGCAGCCGAGGCACCTCTCCGATGGCTGACTGCCGGGGCTGGCCTCCATGTCACTTTCAGAAGCTAGGGGACAAGGTCTTTCATCCCTGAAAAAAGGATCTGGGGCTGCATTATAGGGTCCACTAAAAAATATCCACTTGAATTGCTTTTCTTTTTTTTTCTTGGAGGTAGGGTCTCACTCTGTTAGCCAGGCTATAGTGCAGTGGTGTGATCATAGCTTACTGCAGCCTTGACCTTCTGGGCTCAAGTGATCCTCCCACCTCAGCCCCCAAGTAGCTGGGACTACAGGTGTGTGCCACCACACCTGGCCAATTTTTGTATTTTTTTGTAAAGTGAGCACACCCAGTGTGTTTAGGAAGTCTTATGCATGCCCATCCGAGGCTTTCTTCCTTTTTCTGGTGGAGCGTAGCTGGAAGATCATACTTTTTGCCATTTTTGTCTCTAATGTGCATGTCCAAGAAGTTTCTTCTCCCTGGGGTCTGTCTTTAATTAACACTTTAATGTTAAAAGGTATGGACCATCAGAAAGTGTCCTCTCCTGGCTGGTTGCCAATTTATCACCTTTAGAGAGGTAATATGATCATTGCCAAGCCATCACCTGACATTTGTTGTGGAGGGGGATAGAGCCTGCTCCTGCCACGCTCTTGCCTAACTACCTATAACACTACTTGAGGGTTTGCCTATGGACTTATTTATTTATGGAAGGAAATACAGTATACAGTGGTCCATTTCCATGATCAAGTGCCTTGAGTTGGCTTAGGTCAGCAAACTACAGAAGAAACAGGATACTCTAGGCCCCTGCTTGGATAGTCAATGCGGGCTTGTCGGGCACCCCTTCCTTAGTTTCCTTCACACAAACTAAAAAATTTCAGTCTAAAATGTAAGTTTACTAGCCTGCAAAATAGCTCACTTTGTCTTTTCTTATCAGCCTACTCAAATACCTAGGTCATAACTCAAATACTTGAAAAGCCCCTGTGTTAACTAGGATTGCAATGCATTGTGGGCTGCAGCAAAAAGCAGCAAGACAACGCTTAAAAAAAACACCTAAAGCCCCTACTCAACAATCAATAGGTGACGTCTCGGAAGATCGTGACCCCCATAGTATTCAGCCTATGAGGAACCAGGGGAGGGACCTGCGCACTAGGGGAAAATTGCTTATTGAAATCTGTGCTGGGAGTGTCTGCCCACCAGCCACCAATCTTTAGACCGTCATTAAAAAGTCTCACTTCTGCTGTTCGTCGGGTGTCTGAGTCCATTCTTTATGTTAGGAAGGGTAAGTTTGGTTCTCACATTTATTCATAAGCATTCAGAATATGTCCTATGTGTTTAGTACCAGAAGCTGAGAATATACAGATGACAAAGACATGCGTCCCTGCCCTTGTATTGCTTACAGCCTAGTAGGACACTATAAAAAAAAGATGGGTTAGGAAATCTTTCTAGCTTTGGGGCTAGCATATGCCCTGCTTCATCCTTGTGGGAGCTTGGAGGCTTTTGGTGAGCCAAGCTCTGTGACCATGATCATTTCAGATTACCTGGTGCATTTTCTCAGTTCTAGCTCCGGGAAGCCTTCATGCTTCCAGCAAATAGATTTAAAACATTACAGCCTAACCCCATTCTCCTATCCAATCTCTTGTTCTCAGCAACAAGCCTTCTTTCTCATATTCTTACCTTATTTTCCAGAGATAATCTACTTTGCAATTTTCTCAGGAAATTTGGAGAGAGGAGCCAGGGATCTCCAACTTCTTTCTGTGCAGAATTTTTTCCAGGAGATGGTTCAGAATAGATGTGTACATTGAAAGAGAATCCCTCCCAATCTTCCTCCCACCTGCCCCGCATCACACCTGACATTGGATTCCTCAGACCTGGGCAAATTACACGGAAGAGGGATTTCCCTCATTTTGGCCATCATGAACCCATTAGAGGAAATTGAAAGCTGAATTACACTAGGGCTACTTAGGGAAGAATAATGAGAAGGAATAATGAAAGTTCTTTTAATAAGGTGACATTAAAGATCCAGCCAAGTGTCTCCGGCCTTCTCTTTGTTAATATTTTTTATTTTGTACTTTTGTCTCACTTTGCATTCCAATCTTCTGACTTTATATAAATAAATAAATAAATAAATAAAAACCCTTAGCTTTGCTTTTGCTTGGCCTGGGAGCTTTGCTGACGGTAGGCTTGGAATCTTTTCAATTATGAAAAGCATTTTTTGAAGTTATACTCAAATGATTCTTGGAAAGCTCAGAGGTTAACAGCCAGGAGGAATAAAACCAGATAAAACAAAGTTATGTTCACAGGAAGGATTCAAGATTGGAAGACAGTGCAGGAATTCTGAGCTTGTTTGAGCATCCCATCATCATCCCATTCTAATCCATTATTTGTTTATTCATACACTCATTTATTCAAGCATTTAAAACACTTCTGATGAGCTGTTTATAGCAGGTAAATCTTTCCTTTGCCCAGAGATAGGAAATTATTTAAGGAAAATGCTGTAAATAATTTCATTTTCCTCATATTAAAAATTGTGAAAGATATGCAGAGACTGATTGGTTTTTATATGGTATACATAGTGTTCACTATGTGCCAAGCACTATTCTGAATGCTTTACCTACATTAACTTACTTAATCATTTTAACAGCCCTTTATGCACATTCTATTCTTATTCCCATTTTATAGATGAGACAAATGAAGCATTCATAAGGCCACTGAGCTGGAATGGTAGACTGGGATTTCTGTGTGTTCAACTTGGCTCCAGGGTTCATTCTTTTAAACATTCACCACATTCCCTCTGTGAAGTTGATGGAGAGTCTATCAAAAATGGTGCTTCTGGGGCTCCGTCAGGCACAGCAATTGCAGGAGTGTGAGGGAAGGGCTGGGGCTATAATTCAGGATACTGGAACTCCGCATGAGTCACAGCTGCTGAAAGGAAGTGTGAAGGGCTGCAGTCCCCGATTTGTGATTGCTTCTGAAATGTCAGGGTTTGATTATGGTATCATGATGGGCTAATTCCTCAGTAAAACACACTGTGTGTGGGTGTGTGTGTGTAAGTGTAAGAATCATAGAGAAAGGAGATCACGGGGCTGAAAAAAACCATGTAGTCCAAACGTTAGTGCACACATGAATCATGAATTACATGAATCACCTAGAGTGGGGCCGAGACCCTACCTTTCTACACCATGCTGAGATTCTGCCTCTCAGAGGAGCAAGGGAATAGAGGATCCATGGTTGGTTTCAAACTCCTAAAGAAAAACAGTGAAACACTTTCTTCCAACTAAATCTTAAATGGACTTACAATAAGTAAAACCTAAAAGTGGAGCCACCATGGTTGAAATGAAGGGGCTGCCAAAAGCCTCATTCAAAATGCTGCTTCTCCCCTCCAAATTCCCGGAACCTCAAGGAAGGAGAAGGTCCTACTCACTGGCCTGGCCCTTCTCCCTGCATCTCACCAGACCTGGGCCATCTAGTACCAGTCACGGTAGCTACTGAGCATTTGATATGTGGCTAGGGTGACTCAGAAACAGAATTATTAATTTTATTTAAATTAATCTAAGGTAAAATCTGAAGCGGTATCAAATATTTTTCTGTTAAACACAACTTTATTGTTTTGATAGGATATTACATTACATCGCCTAAGGTCTTGTAGTCAACACAAACAGCTCACTGATCTAGTGGGTGCCAGGCAGTTAATTCAGTTTGAATGATTTCTTTCTTTGTATCTGATGTAACTTGTGTTTATTTGAATATTTATGCAGGCAACATGAGTTACATTGTAAATCATAATTAGTAATAACTTTTCACTTTTAAACATTATTACATTTAATTGTAATATTATTAAGTTAGTTTTCTAGTTAAAAGTGTAGATACACAGAAGTATAGGTGCAGATAAGCAGAAGCTAGTACTATGACTGGAACAGTAAAAAAAAAAAGATTAAAGCAAATTGTAGACTTCAGGGCAGTTTCAGTTTGCTATGGCAGAGCAAAATGAAAAAGCTATTATTGTATAAAACATTTAAAAATAATACAATGAATAATATTCAGAGAAATTTGCAGCAAATGCATAGGGAATTTGATAAGAACTTTCCTCCCAACAGCCAAAAAAGAATCAATGAGCTCAGACACCCGAAATAAGAAGTAAATGTTCAATACAAATTAAAAAAATTTTTCAGCATTATCTGAGTGTGTGACTTTGGTTTTCTATCTAATGGCTTGTATTCTTGAACAAAAGAAGAATCAATTTTAGGTGGACAAAAACTAAAATATCTCCGTTATGAAAATTTGTTGGAAATGATAAAGGAAAAGACTAATAATACCATTTTACAAAAACTGAAATACCTTTGATTAAGCCACCAAACAGTTGTTAGTAGAATACAGGAACATTTAATAATATCAGAGATAAATTGATTCAAATTTGAAAAACTGCAAGTACTTTTCTTTAGCTTTAGGTGAGCTCAGTGCTGTAGAAGACACTGTCCACTTAGCACTTAGAGATGTGTTTTCTCAAATGACTTCCAAATTTACAAAGAAATGTCAATTTGTGCCCTAAAAACTTAAATTCAAAGCATGAATATCTTTGAATCTCTTATATCTATCAAAGAATTTCATCAAGATATGAAAAAATTAGTTTCTATTATGATTCACTGTGATCTGGCCACATCAGTTAAAAATTTAGATTTATTGGAATTTTGTTGAAATAAGAAATTGATGTTTCCTTTCATTCTTAATTCCATGATGTAATACATATTACTGAAACTTCATGTGCTTAGTTTTCTGAAGGAGACTATGAAAAGCATTATGGATGCGATTGTTAAGATTGTTCAATGTATGTGCAAATGCTATGAATCATCACCAGTTTGTGGAACTGTTGAAAGAAATAGAAGATGACGAATTTAATGATCCTGTTTTCTTTGCCAATACTGGTTGATTGAGTTGTGGAAGAGTTTTACAAAGATTTGCTGTATTGTTAGGTCCAATTCAAGATTTTCTTGAAACAAAAGGAATGCTTGCCAAATAGTCAATAATCAAAGACACAAAATGGCAGTGTGATTGGTGTTTTCTCATCAGTATTACACTGCATATGAACAAGCTAAATTTGAATTTCCAAGTAAAGGAAAAACTTATTTGTGACCTAATTAGAAAGGCACAAGAATTTATGTTGCAATTGAAGACTTTCATAATCCAAACCAATGATAACAATTTTACATCTTTTTTTCTAACATAAATCAATTACAGATGATTTAAATTGTAACTGAAAGTACAGGGGCGAGGTGCATGCCCCATGCTTGCAATCCTGAACTTTGGGAGGCTGCAGTAAGAGGATTACTTGATACCAGGGGTTCAAGACCAACCTGGGCAGCACAGGAAGACTTTGTCTCTACAAAACAAACAAAAAAACAACCCCCCCAAAACAACAACAACAACAACAACAAAAACCCCAAAATACCAAAACCACACAACAAACTAGCCAGGTGCAGTGGTGCATATCTGTAGCTGTAGGTACTCAGGAGGCTGAGGCAGGAAGATCTCTTAATTCTAAGAGTTCAAGGCTGCAGTGAGCCATGATTATACCACTGCACTCCATCCTGCGTGACAGAGCCAGAGTCTGTCTTTCTCTACAAAAAACAAACAAAAACCTACTAAGAGGATAGATCTCATGGTAAGTGTTCTTGCCACAAGAAAACAAAATTTAAAAACCAAAAAGAAAGTACAGTTGGCCTGTATTCTCAGGTTGAACCAGCTTACAATGCCATCTGCAGATTCAATGGACTATAAATAGAAAGTATTTTGGAGAGAATAAAAATAACACAACAACAAAAAGTCATACGAATTTAAAAACGATACAACATAAAACAACTATTTGCAAGCACTTGCATTGTATTAGGTATTAAGTAACGCAGAAATGACTTAAAGTATACAGGGAGATGTGCATAGGTTGTATGTAAATACTATTTCATTTTATATCAGGGACAAGTGCAGCCGTAGATTTTGGTACTGTCTGGAGGGTCCTGGAGTACTGTGTAAATTGGTTGCAAAAACAAGAAAAACTGAAAGACATATACATTTAGAGTTGTTTTTCTATTTATTTACATAATATCTCTTTGAATTCATGCCAGTGAGACTGAAGTAATCCAACAGTTAGTGAATTTTCCTAACTTGGACAAAAGTTTATTTAAAATGGATACACTTTTTCTTCTAAAAAGGGATGAGCTATTTTGGCCAATGTATATGCAAATATTAAAAGAAAATTGGGTCCAGGCATGGTGGCTCACACCTGTAATCCCAGCACTTTGGGAGGTCGAGGCAGGTGGATCATCTGAGATCAAAAGTTAGAGACCAGCTTGGCCAACATGGTGAAACCTCTTCTCTACTAAAAATACAAAAAAAATTTAGCAGAGCATAGTGGTGCGTGCCTGAAATTCCAGCTACTCGGGAGGCTGAGGCAGGAGAATCGCTTGAACCAGCGAGGTGGAGGTTGCAGCCAGCAGACATCATGCCATTGCAATCCAGCCTGGGTGAGAGAGCAAGACTCTGTCTCAAAAAAAAAAGAAAAAGAAAAAAATATTTTTGGTATTTGAATTATTTGGAAACTTTTAAATATGTTTAGAACACTTTGGTTATATGAATCTGTTTTTTAATGGTTAATTTTATAAAATGTAAATATAAATTTAGCATTTCTGTTGAAAATTTGGTGTTCAAATTGAGGTGTCCAGTAAGTGTAAAATAGCCACCAGATTTTGAAGGCTTAATATGAAAGAAAGAAGGTAAACTATCTTATTGATTGATTTCTCATGTTTGATTATATGTTGAAATAAGATTTTGGATATATTGGGTTAAATAAAATCTTTAAAGTAATTTTTCTTGTTTTTTCTTAACTTTTTAATGTAGCTACTAGACACTAGACAATTCAACGTTATGTATGTGGCTTTCATTATTCACTCCTCTGTTACACTCTTAAGATATTTGCGCATGAAACTTCTTCATGAAAGCTGTGATCATCTTTGTTCTTTAATTTTCTTCTCTACTGCTGAATTCTTGCTTAGCACATAGCAGGTGCTCAATAAATGTTTGTTAAATGAGTGAAAAAGTTTGGGGTGTTTAATTTTTTTTTGCGATCATGGATATTTCTCTGTCATCAACATCCTTGCACAAGTTGATGTATGAGTATATTAAAACTAGCCTAGAAATGGCTTAAAGTACACAGGAGGACGGGCATATATTGTTCTCTCAGAACAAATTCCAAAATAGTTGTATACAAGGGCGTGGACCATTTTATTGCTGTTAAACATTGCCAAGTTAATCTCAGAAAAGACTGAATCAATTAACAATGCCATCAACCCTGTAAATTGGTCCAGAATATCAGTCTCCCAATGCCAACTTTTAAAGGAATGTAGAGTGATTAGCAATGTGACACTGGGCAAGTTAACTTAGCTTTCAGAAGCTCAATTTCTTTAAACTATAAAATAGAGATAATAACATTAGGCTGAAAATTAAGTGGGAAAATGCATAGGCAAATACCCAATACTTGCCTCATGTGAATTAGGTTTTAATCGTATAATTCCAGTTGAAAGAATCAGAGTTTCATAGTACTTTCTTACATTAGTCAAGGCCATGAGTGGTATTTTCTCCTGAGAATAGACATGGCCAGGAGAGGGTGGACAGTTGCTACTTTGGAGAAGGGTACAGAAGAAATCAGACTCATGTAATGAGGAACTGTAGAGCTGTAGAATCGACGTGTTTGCAAAAAGAAAAGAGCCTCATAGTTTTGTACACTTGATTATCAGCTACAAAGACTTATTTAAAGAAACTACGGGAGCTAATATCTGAAATGTGCCTAAAAACTCAATCCAAGGAATATTTTATTTCAAAATGAATATTTTACATTTCCTAGCAAATGGGAAAAAAGTCTTGAATAAAAATCCCCTTGGGTAATGATTTGACAAATTCTCCCGTGGGGGTAGGTGTTGCGCTATAACCAGTTTAGAGGAACAGCAGGAAATAGCTTGTCAGCTGCTCCAGATTCAAATACTATTTCTCAAACCCGGGAGTACCTAGATATGCACTGTTCAGCATGGTAGCCACTAGTCACATGTGGCTAATGGGCATTGAAAGAAATGTAGCTTATCTATAGACTTTGTGTAACAAAAAAGTAAGATGTTTTACCAGTAATGCCTAAATACGGTTATATGTTGAAATGATAATATTTTCGATGCATCAGGTTAAATAAACCATTATTAAAATTAATTATTACCACTGTAATAATTAGATTATTAAAATGAAGTTGATTTGTTTTGATTTCCATTTTTAAAGTTTTATTTTTTAATTAGGGACAGGGTCTCACTTGTTTTCTAGGCTGGTCTCAAACTTCTGGGCTCAAGCAGTCTTCCTTCTTCAGCCTCCCAAAGTGCCAGGATTACAGGAGTGAGCTGCCGTGCCTGGCCGCCTTCTTCCTTTTTGACATGTGGCTACTTACTCGGGCATAACTCAGAGATACTGTGAGTTCAGTTCCAGGCTATTGCAGTAAAGCGAATATAGCAGTAAAGTGAGTGACATGGCTTTCTGATTTCCCAGTGCACATAAAAGTTATGTTTATACTATACTGTAGTGTGTTAAGTGTGCAATAGCATTATGTCTAAAATAACTCTCTCTCTCTCTATATATATATATGTGTGTGTGTGTATATAATATATATATATATACATAAAATGTATATATATCTATACATTTTAACTTAAAAATACTTTATTGCTAAAAAAATGCTAATGCTCATCTGACCTTTAGCGAGCTGTGATCTTTTTGCTGCTGGAAGGTCTTGTCTTGATGTTGAGGGCCTTGCTCAGGATTAGGCTTTGACTAACAGGAATGTTGTGACTGGTTTGATCTTCTATCCAGACCACTGAAAGTTTCTGTATCTCAGCAATACACCTGTTTTGCTTTTTTATCATTCATGTGTTCACTGCAGTAGGACTTTAAATTTCTTTCAACAACTTTTCCTTTGTATTAATAATTGACTAACTGTTTAATGCAGGAGGTCTAGCTTTTGGTCTGTCTCTGCTTTCGATATGCCATCTTCACTAAGCTTAATTGTTTTTAGCTTTTGACTTAAAGTGAGAGATGTATGACTCTTCCTTTCACTTGGACACTTAGAGGCAACTGTAGGGTTATTAACTGGCCTAATTTCAATATTGTATCTTAGGGAATAGGAAGGCCTGAGGAGATGGAGAAAGACAGGGAATGGCTGGTCAGTGGAACAATCAGAACACACATAACATTTATCGATTAAGTTCACTGTATTCTATGGGTACAGTTCATAGCACCCCCAAACTATTACGATAATAACATCAAATATCACTGATCACAGATCGCCAAAACAGATATAATAATAATGAAAAAGTTTGAAACACTGTGAGAATTACCAAAGTATGACATAGAGACAAAACGTGAGGACATGGTGTTGGTGTCCACCAACACCAATAGGCTTGGGCAGGACTGCCACAAATCTTCCCTTTGTAAAAAACACAGTATCTGCAAAGCACAATAAAGCAACGCACAATAAAGGGAGGGGTGCCTGCATTTTCCTCTGTGGCTCACATTACATTTCTGCTGGGCAGTGGTGGTCCAGATCCCTCCATTGCCTGTAGCACTTCTTCCCAGCAATCTTCTATAACCATTTAGAAACTTTTGAATATGCATTGACAACTCATATTAGCTCTAAGCTTGAAATTTACAGCCAGGAAATGAAACAGCTGAGGTGTTTGCTTTAGATAAGGACCTGTGAAAGCAGATTGGCAACTGCTAAAATAAAAACCAGAACTCAGGCCAAGACCTCACCTTGATTCACACCAGCAAAATGTCAGAAATTCCCTTTATGTTTTTGTTCAAATCAACAATTAATGAAGCCAAAGTTTGACACTGATAACTGAGAAAAAGCATTTTTTTTCCTTTTACTTTTGGGATATCAAGTCCAGAAAGACAAAGATATAATGAACTAATAATCTGGCCCTTTCATAAAAACAAAACCACTTAAATTAGCAATTATGCCAGTTTGGGTCTTCTGAGAAGCAGATGCCAAGACGGGGTTGGTTTTGCTAGAGATGTACTGGGAGAAAAGACTGTGAAGCATAAGGGGGTGGCAACAGGAAACGGCAGACAGCCTTCAGACCACAGTGCTGGCCTACCACCTGTGATAGGAGAGAGGGAAGGAAGAACTGCAGCTCCTCATACTGCAGCACTTTTCTCAGAGGATCTTGGCCAGGTCCACTGGAGTCCCTGAATACAAAGGCTGCTTGTTGGAGGCAACCTATATCCAGCAGGACTGGGTGAGCACTTGTTCCCGCCACAGTGCTCAGCTGCCAGCCAGAAACAGCCCAGGGGAAGTGTGGCCTTGATATCAGCAGGGAGGCAGGTCCCAAGGACACTAACTGGGGCTGGCAGTCAACTGCTCCCTTTGGCAGGTCCTCTTAGAAGAGAGGTAAATGGTGCACTGCCATATTACCAAAGAAATATCAATCTCCAATATTGGATATTGTTTCAGACTTAAGGTTAAATTTACAGGCCCATATGTCCTTGTGTTTTTCTCCACACTATGTGATTTGGTGAAGAAACTGGGTACTTATATAAACTGATGTACTGACCAGAGTCACAACACCAGAGCCTTGGCTCTGCTACTCTCTAGACACTTCACTTACTGCAGCCTCAGTTTCCCCATCTGTAACATTGTTGTGGATAATGATAGCCACCTTGTGAGGCTGTTGTGATCATTAAAAAGATAATATGTGAGAAAGTGTTTCACAAAGGTAAGATTGTTCGACTACATTGTTCATATCCGGATGGTCCCACCTGATTTCCGGAATGCTAAAGAATTTCAAAGGCAGGTAATGCCATGTTAAATTTTCTCGGCTATCAGCAACGCTTGCCTTGAAAATTATATCTACCTATGAAAAGTCACCTTAAACTCATTCTAGTTGATCCCGTCTGCACATCAGTCAGGGCTTTCTTGCAGTCATTTCCTCTTAGAGCACTCCCTGCAAACATTTTCAAGGAGGAATCGTTCACTCCACTCCAGTCTCTGCTCATTGTCTCCTCCTAGGCATGCCTTCGCCAATAGCAGCTCCATCACCTTTTGCCCTTGCCTTGCTTTGCTTTCCTTCACAGTGCGTATCAGTTCCCGATGTTACAATGTTTACATATTAGTTGATGTTTGTCGTCCTTACTAAAATGTAAGCTTCATGAGAGTAGGGCTTCTGTTTCATTCACTATTATATCCTTTAGAATGTTACCTGGTATCTAGTAAGAAATTGATTTTTTTTTAACTGAATGAAATTCACACGTGATTTCCAAAAGGAATGAAATGGCAAATGAGGAATTGTTGATGAATATCGTCAATCAATATCTTAGTCCTCAATAGTAAGCAGGAGAGGAAGAAAGAAGCTAATTATAGAATACCTCAGATGGGTTTGGCCTCTTCCTCAGTCAGACCTTTTACCAGAATTGCTGGCAAGAAGCAAATGGGCAGGTTTGGCATTAATGTTTTCCTTACTCAGTTTCTCTAGGGGAGGTGGGCAAGGGTTCTGTAAAGACTCCTGGTAATTGTATGGGAACATGAAATTGAGTAACAGCCGTGTCTAGCCCACCAAAAGGACACTCAGCCTTTGAGGGTCAAGAATGGTTCTATCTATTTCAGCTTGTCCTCTAAGTTGTGAGCAAAGACACAAGTTGTGGTGCAAAGAAGAGAAAATACTTGCTTTGTTTTGGCCTTAAGGGCAAAACTGGCACCACAGAATGGCTGATGCCTGTTGCTTGGGTCTGTGCAGCAACAGAAGGGGTTATCACAGAGGGAAGAAGAGTTGTTTGTCCTTCTCAGCGTTCAAGCTGAGTGTAGTGTCAATCTAGAACTGTTGTAGCAGTGGTTTCTGGCTGAGGGTAGGGGGTTCAGACTAGAGGAACTTTGTAGTCCTTTCTCATTTACTGATGGTACGAGTTTGAGTCTCCTCTGTACTAACAAACTGTTTACTTAGAAGGTCAACAGAGAGAAAAAGGGAGATGGAGTCATTGAGCACCCAGACGGAATGTAATAAACTCTCATACTTGTTTATTTAAGAACAACTTGCTCTTGTCTTAGCTAAGAAGAAATAATCTTAGGATCATCCTCAGTTTGGAACTGCCTTCAGAGTGATCTATGTTTTCTGGGAGAGAGGAATCTTAACCCCAATCCCCCAGGACTCCAGGGATCCCTGCAGGTGGAGGGGAGACAGTCTGTCAAACACAGAACCCATCTGAGAGAAGAACAAAGGGCAAAGCTGAAATTCCAGCGGTCATCTCTCCTTAAAGATTGCCCTTCTTGCCCCCATTCATGGAGGAAAGAGTTGGCCCCATTCATTCAGGAGCACAAGTCTAATTCTCCTAATAGTGTGGTTAGTAGACTGAACAGAGGGCTGGGAGGCAGAAGACTTGGGTTCTAGTCCCAGCTCTGCCTCTAATTCACTTTATGACCTTGGTCATGTTGCTTGACCTCTCTGGGCCTCAAATTCTTTTCCATAATGAGAAGATTGAGTTAAATGATCTCCAAAGCTCCTTTATGTATATGTGAAAATGCGTTTGGGAGATTCAAGGAAGGCTAGGTTCTTGTTCCCTTTTAGAGCTCTCTCTGAAATGTTGCTTAGCATTTGGCACTGGGGGTGGGAAACAAAACAGAGAATCAGCCTGGGGATGTGACAGACCTGTGGGCTGCCTGTCCTGTCTTCCTCACCGGGCTCTGGGTGTCTCTCATTTCCTAGAGTGTAGCTGCCTCATGGAAGAGGGCAGAAGGCCTGGTGACAAAGCAGCAGATGTTGTCAGCTGACTCCCCTGCCTTCCATCCCCCCACTGACCTCGGAGTGCTGAGTCACGCTTCGTCACCCAAGTGCCTGGCAGCAGGCCCCACACAACTTCTTCAGCTTGTCAACACCCAGGATAGAATAAATCATCAGAGACCCATTTTTAGCCAAGAGTGAAAGATGAAGTCACCAGGAAAAGCAATAGAAGATGCCAATTCGGAATGCAAATAGGAAGCGAGGGTTTGTTGAAAGATGGAACTGTCTTCACAGGAGCCAATCCCAGGAAGGCTTCAGGCTCCCGGATTTGCAGTCAGCAGACTCGCAACATCTGGTGAGGAGCGCTCTGGGAAGAGGCCCACAACTGGGTGGGAGCAACCACAACTCTTCCTGCCCTCTTCCACTTTCAAAACCACATCAGCCAGCGGAGGGATCTTAGCTGCTTCTTGCTCCAGGAAATGGGTCTTAGAATTAAAACATCACAGGGAATTAGGAGGGAGATGCTGAATTTTCTAATCTAGTGACTTTCCTTTCTTTTGTTCTGTTTTATTTTAGGAGCAGAATAAACAGGGAGAGGAGGGTTTGCAGCCTGTAGGCTGAGCCTCCCTCTCTTTTCCTTCCCTACTCTCAGCTAGACTAATTTGTCTCAAAGGCTCTTTCACTTTTACCGTTCTGTACTTCGTTGCTAGATTTGAAAATAACACATTCCAGCAGTGCTGAGCATGTGGGCAAATTCTGATGAAATAACACCATTTCAGTAAAAAGGAAGAAAACCCAGTTCTGTCACTTTTATTAGCTGTGGGATCATAGTTAAACTTCAATTTCCCTATCTGTAAAATGGAGAAAATCATAGTACCTATCTCAGAAGGTCTTTGGGAGGATTAAATTAAGGAAAAAATAAAGGTGTTGAGGAAGACTTTACAGTCCCTGTCCATAAACCTAGGTGATAGTGTTGCTGAATGGAAAATAAAAGCTAGTGGGAACCAAGGTCTCCTAGGAAGACAGGAGCTGGGTGCTGTTCCAAAGTGTGGGGGTCCATTCTATGCTCTCTTGGTCGCCTGAAGGGACTCAGTGAGTTCTTAGAGGAAACACCTTGCAACACATTGCCGTGCAAATCTTGCAGGAAATCTGGGGGTTTCTCCCTAAACTTGGGTTGGGTTTAACTAACCCCTTCTCCTGGCCTTATGTATGTCCCATATCAGGAGGGAGGACAGCTTCAGAAAATGCATTAAGATCCAGAGATGGAAGTAGCAACTTGTTTATTCAGCCATTCATTTGTTCCATCATTCAACCCGCAAAGACTCTGTAGCCGTCTATGCCTGGCAGTACACTCAGGGCTCAGCTTCCTCAGGGCTCAGCTTTTTTCTCATTCCCTCCTCCCTCCCCTGCCTGTTAGCTTTGAGATTTGGTGATTTTAACTTGAAAATGACCCTTATATTCATGGGCCTCTTTCACCTGGGCTGCTACTTGAAACCCCAGAAGTGGGTGAAATTGTCAAGGGACAGAAGGTCCAGAAAAGAGAATTTACATCAGTGTGAAATCTTGGGAAACATGTACATATGGAGGAAGGTTGTAGAAAAAAAAGGCTGTGGAGGGGGCAGGCACTGGTGCATGTCCGGGTGTTGCACAGGGGTAGGGGAGCCCAGCTGAGGTTGCTGGAGGATGGGTAGCCTGTTGTGCAGCACACAGGAGCAGAGAGGTTTGTGCTTTTAAGAAAAGGGGACTGTCTAAGCAGGTGGTCAGCATGAGAGCATGCAAGAGTGAATCATGTGAAGTCTCCTGGGAAGATGTTGCGGATGTCCATGTGGGAGGGGAAGAAGACTTGACTAGACTTGAGTAGACATCAGGTGTCTTTAAAAGGCAGAGGAGATGGAAAGAAATAAGCAACATTTAAGAGTTCGAATCCACAGAATTTGGTAAGTGATGAAGTCTAGAAGTTGAGGGAAGGAAAGATATCAATGGTAATTTACTGATTTTCACATGAACAACTGAGTTGCTGAGGGTGCCATTTACTGATCCAGGGAGCTCTAAAGAAGGAGCTTTTGGGAGGAAGACAGAATAAAACTCCATTTGGTACATAGTGAGTTTGAGGCACCTGCAAGATCCAAAAATAAAAGTTGGGTTGGCAGCTGAAAATACAGATCCCAGCAGAGGTTTCTAATCTTTTGGCTTCCCTGGGGGCCACTCAGGAAGAAGAATTGTCTTGGGCCACACATAAAATACACTAACACTAACCATAGCTGATGAGNTTTCTTCAAGGCCAGTGGGGGAATTTTTCTTTTTGCTCTGCTAAAACAAAGTCTTATATCAAGAGTTTCCAATCTTTAGGCTTCCCTGAACCACACTGGAAGAAGAATTTTCTTAAGCCACACATACAATACATGAACACAAATGATAGCTGATGCACTAAACAAAAATCACACACACACAAAAATCTCATAGTGTTTTAAGAAAGTTTAAAAATTTGTGTTGGGCCACATTCAAAGCTGTCCTGAGCCGCATGTGGCTTGTGGGCCACAGCTTGAATGAGCCTGATCTAGAGCTAATAAGAATCTTTCAAACGAGTTACATCAGAGTTCAGATGTTTTTAGGTAACAGTTGTGAATACAAAGATGGGAGATTGTTTTGAGAGGAGCAGAGAACCTAGAACTGAGCCCTGAGGAATTGCTGGTGGGTTGAGGTCAAGAATAGAAAGAGTTGGCACTACTATCCCACTTTATAAATGAGGAAAGCTTTTTGCTATTGAGTTCTTTGTACGTTCTGTATATGAATCCCTGGTTGGATGAATAGTTTGCAATTATTTCCTCCCATCCTACAGACTGTCTCTTTGTTGATTGCTTCCTGTGGTGAGCAGGTGCTTTTTAGTTAAATATAATCCCATTTGTCTAGTTTTGCTTTTTTCAGTTCTTATTTTTTATATAAGGCATGTGAAAGTTATTTTCAAAAAAATCTTAGTGAGTATCTCTAACTTTTTTCTCTTTTTCAACTTTTATTTTAGATTCAGAGGCTACATGTGCAGGTTTGTTACCCAGGTATATTGCGTGATGCTGAGGTTTGGGATACAAATGATCTTGCCACCCAGGTACTGCACATAGCAGCCAACAGCTACCTATTCAACCCTTGCCCTTTTTCCTCCCTCCTGCTGCTAGTGGCATCCAATGTCTATTTTTGCCATTTTTATGTCGATGAGTACCCAGTGTTTGGTTCCCACGTGCAAGTGAGGACATACTGTATTTGGCCTTCTGTTCCTGTATTAATTCACTTAGGATAATGGCCTCCAGCTGCATCTATGTTGCTGCAAAGGACATAATTTCATTCTTTTTTTATGACTGCATAGCACTCCATACCACATTTATTTTCTTCATCCAATCCACTGTTGGGCACCTAAGCTAATTTCATGATGTTGCAACCGCGAATAGTGGTGCAATGAACGTGCAAGTACATGTATCTTTTTGGTAGAATAATTTGTTTTCTTTGGGATATATGCATGGGTCAAGCTGTAGTTCTGTCTTAAGTTTAAGAAATCTCCAAACTGCTTTCCACAGTGGCTGAACAAATTTACATTCACATCAACAGTGTATAAGAGTTCTCTTTTCTCCAAGCCTTGCCAACAGCTGAAGTTTTTTGACTTTTTATTAATAGCCATTCTGACTGGTGTGAGATGGTATCTCATTGTGGTTTTGATTTGTATTTCTCTAATGATTAGCAATGTAGAGCATTTTTTATATGCTTTTTGGCCACGTGTATGCCTTCTTTTGAGAAGTGTCTGTTTATGTCTTTGGCTCATTTTTTTAATAGGGTTATTTGTGTTTTGCTTGTTTACTCATTTAAGTTCTTTACAGATTCTAGATATAAGACCTTTGTCAAATGCATAGTTTGTGAATACTTTCTCCCATTTCATAGGTTGTCTGTTTACTCTGTTGATAGTTTCTTTTGCTGTGCAGAAGCTCTTTAGTTTAATCGCATTCCATTTGTCAATTTTTTGTTTTGTTTTAATTGCTTTTGAGGACTTAGTCATAAATTCTTTCCCAAGACCCATGTCCAAAATGTTTCTGTTTCTTCTATCATTTAAAGTCTTATACTTAAATCTTTCATTCATCTTGAATTAAATTTTAAATATTGTGAAAATTAGGGGTCCACTTTCATTCTCTGTGTATGGCTAGCCAGCTATCCAGCAACATTTCTTGAACAGGGAATCTTCCCTATTGCTTATTTTTTGTCAATTTTGTTGAAGTTTAGATGGCTACAGGCGTGTGGCTTTATTTCTGAGTTCTCTATTCTGTTCCCTTAGTCTTTGTCCTTTTTTTGGACTGGTATCATGCTGTTTTGGTTATTGTAGTCTTAGACTATAGTTTGAATCTCTGGATTTGTTCTTTTTGCTTAGGATTCCTTTAGCTATTCAGGTTCTTTTTTGGTTCTCCATTAGTTTTAGAGTAGTTTTTTCCAATTCTGTGAAAAGTGACATTGATAGTTTGACAGGAATAGCACTGAATCTGTAGATTGCTTTGGGTGATTTGGTCATTTTTGTGATATTGATTCTTCCAATCCATGAGCATGGAATGTTTTTCCATTTGTTTGTGTCACCTGTGATTTCTTTCAGCAGTGTTTTATAGTTCTTTTATGGGAATATGTCTGTAGAAAAGAAAATCAGATACCTAGGAATACATTTGTATTCCAGGGTATACAGATGTATTCCTAGGTATCTGATTTTTTTGTGGCTATTACAAATGGGACTGTGTTCTTGGTTTGGCTCTCAGCCTGAATATTATTGGTATACAGAAATGCAACTAATTTTTATACATTAATTTCGTATTCTTAAACTTTGCTAAAGTTATCATTAGTTCCAGCAACCTTTCAGTGAAGTCTTTAGGGTTTTCAAGATATAATCATATTGTCCATGAAAAGAGGTAGTTTGACTTCTTCTTTGCCTATTTGGATGTCTTTTATTTCTTTCTCGTTCCTGTTTGCTGTGGCTGGCACTTTGGATACTATGTTGAATAGGAGTGGTGAGAGTGGGCAGCCTTGCCTTGTTCTAGTTCTCAAAGGAAATGGTGCCAGTTTTTGCCTGTTCAGTGTGATGCTGGCTGTGGGTTTGTCATAGATGACTCATTATTTGGAAGCATGTTCCTTCAGAGCCTAGTTTCTCAAGGGTTTTAATCATGAGAGATGTTGACTTTTATTGAAAGCTTTTTTCCACATCTACTGAGATGATCATATGGTTTTGGTTTTTGATTCTGTCAATGTGGTGAATCACAGTTATTAATTTGCCAATGATGAACCAACCTTGCATCACAGGAATGAAGGCTACTTGATCATGGTGAATTAACTTTTGATGTGATACTGGATATGGTTTGCTAGTATTTTGCTGAGGATTTTTGTGTCTATATTCATCAGGGATATTGGCCTATTGTTTTCTTTTTTGTTGTATCTTTGCTCAGTCTTGATATCAGGGTAATGCTGGCTTCACAGAATGAGTTAGAGAGAATTCTCTCCCCTCAATTTTTTTGAAATAGCTTCAGTAGAATTGTTACTGGCTCTTTTTGTAAGTCTGGTGGAGTCTGGCTATGACTGTATCTGATTCAGGGCTTATTTTAGTTTGTAGGTTTTTTTATTACTCATTCAAGTTTGGAACTTGATATGGATCTATTCAGGGTTTCAATTTCTTTCTGATTCAATCTTGGGACATGTGTATTTCCATGAATTTATCCATTTTCTCTAGATTTGTGACATACAGGTGTTCATAATATTTTCTGAGAATCTTTTGTAATTCTGTGGGATTAGTTATGACATCACCTTTCTTGTGTCTGATTGCACTTATTTGAATATCTCTTTTCTTCTTTGTTAATCTAGCTAGTGGTCTATTGATCTGTTTATCCTTTCAAAAAACTTACTTTTGATTTCATTGATACTTTGTATGGATTTTGGAGTTTCAGTTTCATTCAGTTCCATTCTGATTTTAGTTATTTCTTTTCTCCTACTAACTTTGGGGTTGGTTTACTCTTGTTTTTCTAGTTGCTCTAGGTGCAATATTAGATTGTTAGTATGAGATCTTTCCAACTTTTTGAGATAGGCATTTAGCACCATAAGCTTGCCTCTTAACATTACTTTTGCTGCATTCCAGTGACTTTGGTATGTGTGTCTCTCTTTTCATTTACTTCAAAGAATGATTTTTATTTTTGCCTTGATTTCATTGTTTACCCCAAAAGTCATTCAGGAGCAAGTTGTTTAATTCCCATGTAATTATGTGATTTTGAAAGATCATCCCGATGTATATTTCTATTTTTATTCCATTGTGGTCCAAGAGTATGACTGGTATAATTTTGGCTTTTTAAAATGTTTTAGTAGAGTATTTAGGCTTTTCTATATATAAGATCCTGTCGTCTAAGGATATGAGTATATTTTTTATCAAAAGAAGACATATAAATGGTTAAAAAGTATATGAAAAACGCTCAGCATCACTATCAGATAAATGCAAATCAAAACCGTAATGAGATATCATCTCACCCCAATTAGAATGGCCATTATGAAAAAGACAAAAAATACAAATGTCAGTGAGAATGCAGAGAAAAGGTAAGTCTTGCATGCTATTGGTAGGAATATAAATTAGTACAAAAATTATGACAAACAGTACAAAAGTGCCTCAGAAAACTAAAAATAGAAATACTGTATGATTCATTAATTCTACTTCTGGGTTTTTACCCAAAGGAAAGAAAATATGTATATCAAAGAGATAGTTGCAGCTCCTTGTTTATTTGCAGCACTATTCACAGTGGCCAATATATGGAATCAGCCTGTGTTCATCAACAGACAAACAGATAAGTAAAACGTGGTGCATATATATATACACACACATACATACATATCCGCAACATCTTCCCAGGAGACTTCACATGATTCACTCTTGCATGCTCTCATTCATTCTTTCCACAAAAGTCAGAGCAATCTTTTAAAAAAATCCTAATTGTACTGTACCTTCCCCATGGCTCAACTTTAATGGCTTTATTTATTTATTTCACATAGCATAAAATGTACTATCCTAACCAGTTTTAAGTATACAGTTTAGTAGTATTAAATATATCCATATTTTTGTGCAACCAATCTCCAGACCTTTCTTATCTTGCAAAACTGGAACTCTTTACTAATTAAATAAAAACTCCCCATTTTCTCTCCCTCCAGCTCCTGGTAACCACCATTCTACTTTCTGTCTCTATGAATTTGAGTACTCTGAGTACCTCATTTAAGTAGAATCATTCAGTATTTGTCTTTTATGACCACCTTAGTTCACTTACCATTATGTCCTCAAGGTAATCTATCTTGCAGCATGTGTCAAAATTTCCTTTCTTTTAAAGGCTGCATAATATTCCAATGTATGCATCAAATACATTTTATCTATTCACCTATGGATGAACACTTGGGTTGTTTCTGCCTTTTGGCTGTTGTGAATAATACTGCTATAAACATGGTATACAAGTAACCCTTTGAGCACCCTGCTTTCAATTCTATTTCATATGTACCCAGAAATGGAATTGCAGGATTATGTGATAATTCTGTTTTTACTCTTCTGAAGAACTGCCATGCTGTTTCACAAAGCATTTGTACCATTTTACATTCTCACGAATAGTGCACCCAAATTCCAATTTCTCTACCCTCTTGTCAACATTTGTTATTTTCTGTTGTTTTGCTAGTAGCCATCCTTGTAGGTTGCAGCATTTATAGATGCCATTGTTGATTTTCAACACAGACAATCGTTTTGTCCTCCACATTAAAGGTGATTGTGCTGTGAAGTGGTACCTCACTGTGATTTTGATTTCCATTTCCCTAGTGAATGGTAATGTTGAACAGCTATACATTTGTTTATTGGATATTTGGATATTTTTTGAGAAAGGTTTATTTAGGTTCTTTGTCAATTTTAAAATTGTTGTTGTTGTTTAGTTGTAGGAGTTCTTTATGTATTTTAGATGTTAACTCCTTACCAGATATATAATTTGCAAATAATTGCCCTGTTTTGTGGTTTGCCTTTTCACTCTGATAATTGTGTCCTTTGATGCATTTCAATGGCTTCTTACTAGTCCTAAGATAAAAGACCCAAATCCTTCATAATTCAGCTTCAGTTGACATCTCTAGTTTTCCTTTTGATTGTGAGGCTGCAACCACTGGCCTTTTAAGCTCTTTCCCTCTGCTGTCTGTTCAGCCCTTTGCCTAGAGCATCTGTAATTTATTGGTTATTACCATGAGTATCTGTTCAAAGACTGCCTCCTCTACTAGACAGCAGACTCTGAGGCAGGAACGATGCCTGGAGCCAGCTTACTCATTAGCATAGTAGGCGCAGCGCCTTGGGCCATCATCTTTTCAGGGTCCACAAAAATGTTTTAATTTCAATTGTTAAAAAATCAGTTACAAAAAGAATATAATACCAATAGAGAATAAATACAGCCTGAATTATGTTTGTTTTTATACCAGCACAGTTGTAAAATACAAGTTTGTTTTTTTAAATAAAGGAAGGGACCAAAAAAGGCTAAAGGGCTTAAGACCCATGCAAGTTAAAATGCAACCTTGATTGTGCCTGTTTTATTCTTGCCTGCATCCCCATTTGGACTATTATAAGGCCTCACAGGCACTAGACACTCAACGAACATGCATCAAATAAATGGAGGAATGAAAATGGCATAAAGGAGGTATCTGCAGTAAGTGTATAGACTCTCCTTAACACGGATTCTTTGAAATAATACCACAGCTCTTAGTTATAAAAGGCAGAGGACGCTGAATTTCTTTCTGTCTTTGCCCAAGTGTGCTCTATTCTGTTGGTTTTGAAAGATTTTAGAAAGACATCGACAGAGAGCCAATACCTAGCTTTAACACGAGTTCAGCCTGAGTTGCCTATGGTTCTTTACAAACCGAGCCTGCACATTTTGGGAAGGTCTGATACCCAGGCAATGCTTTATCCCTCTTTTTTTAATCTTTCACTATCTCAACATTTTTAAACCATAGTTTGATTGAGGTATAATTGTCATGCAATACACTGCACGCATTTAAAGTGTACTCCTTGGTAAGTTTTGATATATGTACATGTCTCTGAAAACATGAAGATAATGAACATATCCATCACTTCCTGGAATTTTGTTTGAAGTCAGGTGATTCCTTTATTTGTTCTTTTTCAGATTTGTTTTATTCTAGATTCTTTAGAATCTGCTTGTAATTTATTCAAAAAAGCCATATGGGATCTTGACTGGGATTGCTTTGAATCGACTTCAGTTCTAGGAGAATTGATATCTTAGCAATATTATGCCTTTTGACTTATGAACATGACATATCTCTCCATTTTATTAGATCTTTAATTTCTGTCAGCAATATTTTTTATCTTTTGGTGTATATGTCTTTCATGTAATTTTTCAAATTTATCTCTATTTTGATTGTGTTATAAATGATAGTTTTTAAGTTGTAATTTATGATTATAGCTTGTATTTAGAGATTCAATTGGTTTTGCACATTGGTCTTGTATCCTGCAACCTTGCAAAAATTACATATTAGGTCAAGTAGCGTTTATAGATTCCACTGTTGATTTTCAACATAGACAATTGTTTTGTCCTCCACATTAAAGGTGATTATGTTGTCCTCCTTCAAATCATCTTTGCTGGGCGTTAGGTCTAAATTACATACTGTGCCAGAACCTGAAAATCCAAATGATGTTTTCCTCAGTTAAGAGAGGGAGCTTAGTCTCATTGTACAATCAATCTGTGTTTGAATCAATAGCTTCCAGTCCATCTTGTGCCCATATGTGTAGGCCGCAGTGATTTTCAGCGTCCTACCCTGTCACTATAGGCACTTTGGTGCCCAGAGAGCTTCGTGCCATTTGTAGAAGTGCATTTCATTGTGCAATCTGTCCTCCAGACTCTGTATAAATGTCAGATATTATTAATCTTAGCACTTTTAGCCAACTTAATACATCGCTATCTACATGTAGTAAAGTTCTCATTTCCCATATGCTGAGATCACAATATCGTAGTACCTTCATCTGAAGGTGATTTGGCTTTAGTAAAAACCTGTCATGAATCTATGCCTCTTTTCTCTGTATTCGTTGGCTCCTTCTACACTCAACTCCTTTCCATGGTCTTTCTCCGACTTAACACTTCCTTTCTTAAATTTTTAACATCTTTTAATTTTTGGGTACTGAAAGATTTAGAGTCAACCCTTAGCAAGGGCCTAGAACTTTATGATATGCATTTTTGTATAGGCCTCATTCCTGGCTGTTTATGTTCCTGTCTCATTTTCCCTTTGTCTCATCTTTCTTGCCTACTATTGATTTATGTTCTTTTGATATATTTTGCCTATTTTTGTGAGTCAGCTTAAATTCTTTCTGAAAAAAGGAAAGATGTAAATTGCAGTTGGCCCTTGAACAATGTGAGGATTAGGGTTCTGACTCCCTGTACAGTCAAAAATCTGCATAAAACCTTTGATTCTCTAAAAACATAACTACAAATGGCCTACTGTTGACCAGAAGCTTTATTGATAACATAGTCAATTAACACATATTTTGTATGTAATATATATTACATGTTGTATTTTTTTAAATAAAGTAAGCTAGAGAAAAGACAATGTTATTAAGAAAATCATACAACCATCAGAGAATGCTGTAAACACATCTATGCACATAAATTAGAAAATCTAGAAGAAATGGATAAATTCCTGGACACATACAACCTTCCAAGACCGTACTGGGAAGAAATTGAATCCCTGAATAGACCAATAATGAGTTTTGGCATTGAGGCAGTAACAAATAGCCTACAAACCAAGAAAAGCCCAGGACCAGATGGATTTACTGCTGAACTCTACCAGAAGTACAAAGAAGAGCTGGTACCATTCCTACTGAAACAATTTTGAAAAACTGAAAAGGAGGAATGCCTTCCTAATTCATTCTTTGAGGCCAGCATTATCCTGATATTAAAACCTGGCAGAGATACAACAACAAAAAAATAAAACTTCAGGCCAATATCCTTTATGAACGTTGATGTAAAAATCCTCAACAAAATACTGGCAAACCGAATCCAGCAGCACATCAAAAAGCTTATCCATCATGATCAAGTAGGCTCTATCCCTGGACGCAATGCAGGTTCAACATACGCAAATCAATAAATGTGATTCATCACATAAACAGAACTAATGACAAAAACCACATGATTATTGCCGTAAACAGAGGAAAGACCGTCAATAAAATTGAACATCTCTTCATGTTGAAAACTCTCAACAAACTAAATATTGAAGGAATATACCTTAAAATATTAAGAGCCATTTATGACAAACCCATAGCCAATATCATACTGAATGGGCAAAATCTGGAAGCATTCCCCCTGAAAACTGGCACCAGACACGACTGCCTTCTTACCACTCATATTCAACTTGGTATTGGAAGTTCTGGCCAGGGCAATCAGGCAAGAGAAAGAAATAAAGGGTCTGCAATTAGGAAAAAAGGAAGTTAAACTATCTTTGTTTGCAGATGACATGATTCTGTACCTATTATCTCAGCCCAATTCTTAAGCTGGTAAGCAACTTCAGAAAAGTCTCAGGATACAAATCAATGTGCAAAAATTTCTGGCATTCCTATACACCAACAACAGGCAAACTGAGAGCCAAATAATGAATATACTCCCATTCACAACTGCCACAAAAAGAATAAAATACTTAGGAATACAGCTAATGAGGGAAGTGAAGTATCTCTTCAAAGAGAACTACAAACTGCTCAAAGAAATCAGAGATGACACAAACAAATGGGAAAACATTCCATGCTTATGGATAGGAAGAATCAATATCATGAAAATGGCCCTACTGCCCAAGGCACTTTATAGATTCAATACTATTACCATTAAACTACCATTGTCATTCTTAACAGAATTAGAAAAAAACTATTATAAAATCCTATGGAACTAAAAAAGAGCCTGAATAGCCAAGGCAATGCAAGCAAAAAGTGTAAAGCTGGAGGCATCATGTTACCCAACTTCAAACTGTACTACAGTCACCAAAACAGCATGGTACTGGTACAAGAACAGATAAAAAGACCAATGGAATAGAATAGAGAACCGATAAATAAGACCACACACCTACAACCATATGATATTCAACAAACCTGACAAAATCAAGCAATGAGGAAAGCATTCCCTATTTAATAAACGGTGCTGGTAAAACTGGCTAGCCATACACAGAAGAATGAAACTGGACCCCATCTTTACACCATATACAAAAATCTAGTCAGATGAATTAAAGACTTAAATATAAAACCCTAGACAAAAATCTTGGCAACACCATTCAGGACACAGGCATGGGCAAAGATTTCATGATGAAGATGCCAAAAGCAATTGCAACAAAAGCAAAAATTGACAAATGGAATCTAATTAAACTAAAGACCTTCTGCACAGCAAAAGAAACATCAGCAGAGCAAGCAGACTGTAAGGTTTATTGTCGAGGTAAAATGAGGAAACTGAGGCAAGTATAAGAAAATGAGAAGCTAATTTATTCAGCTCTCCGTCGAGGTTCTGTGGTCCAGGAAGGGGCCAGAGAAGTTGCGCTGGGCTGTTTAGGTTATGGGGTTTTATGGAAGGGAAGGTGATTGATTGGCTATTGGGGAAACAAAGCAAAGGCAATTTTATTGGCTGTCAGGAAGCAGGAAGTGCTTGAAACTAGTTGCTATTGGTAGGTAGGCGGGACTTTGGGTAAGTGGGTCTTGATTGGCTGTTGGGGAAACAAAGTGAAGGCAATTTTATTGGCTATTAAGAAGCAGGAAATGCTTGGAGCTAGTGGTTATGGGCCTTTTGGGGGCATACAGAATAGACTTCTACCAGGCAGGGTCTGATGGGGCTTTAAAAAAAAATTTTCCTGCAGGGTTTATCAACAGCGGGCTGGGGGTTAAACGCATAATTTAGTGCTGAATGTGGGCTTGGGTCTGGTATGTGGAGGCGGGTGCGGAGAAGCCGTGCGGCAAGGCCAGATAACAAGCTCGGGTGATGACGTGGTTATCAGACACGGAGAGAAATGGATGTGTCCGTTTAACCCTCTGCTAGGCAGCCGGCCTTGCACAGACGACCTACAGAATGGGAGAAAATTTTTGCAATCTGTGCATCACACAAAGCTCTAATATCTAGCACCTGTAAGGAACTTAAACAAATTTACAAGAAAAAAACAACCCCATTAAAAAGTGGGCAAAGAACATGAACAGACACTTCTCAAAAGAAGGCATACTTGTGACCAATAAATATACAAAAAAAAGCTCAACATCACTGATCATTAGAGAAATACAAATCAAAACCACAATGAGATGCCGTCTCACATCAGTCAGAATGGCTATTAATGAAAAGTTAAAAAACAGCAGATGCTGGTGAGGTTGTGGAGAAAAAGGAACTCTTTTACACTGTTGTTGGGAGTATAAATTCGTTCAATTATTGCTGAAAACAACGTGGTGATTTCTCAAAGACCTGGAGGCAGAAATACCATTAGATCCAGCAATCCTATTACTGTGTGTATACCCAAAGGAATATTAATCATTCTGTCACAAAGATACATGCATATGTAGGTTCGTTGCAGCACTATTCACAATAGCAAAGACATGGAATCAACCTAAATGTCCATCAGTGTTAGACTGGATAAAGAAAATGTTGTACATGTACACCATGGATTCCTATGCAGCCATAAAAGGAATGAGATTATGTCCTTTGCAGGGTCATGGATGGAGCTGGAGGCCATTATCTTTAGCAAACTAATGCAGAAACAGAAAACCAAATACTTCATGTTCTTACTTATAAGTAGGAGCCTAATGATGAGAACACATGGACGCATGGGGCAGGAAGCAACACACACTGGGGCCTGTCACAGGGTGAGAGGTGGAAGGAGGGAGGAGACCAGGAAAAATAGCTAATGGATACTGGGCTTGATACCTGGATGATGGGATGATCTGTGCAGCAAACCATCATGGCACACATTTACCTATGTAACAAACCTGCACATCCCTGCATATGTACCCCGAACTTAAAATGAAAGTTGGAAATTTAAAAAAAATCATAGGAGAAAATATATTTACTATTCATTAACTGTAAGTGATCCACCATAAAGGCCTTCATCTTTGTTGTTTTCACATTGACGAAGCTGAGGAGGAAGACAGTGAGGCGGGGCTGGTCTTGCTGTCTTGAGGGTGGCAGAGGCAGAAGAAAATCTGTATCTAAGTGGACCCATGTATTTCAAACTTGTGTTATTGAAGGGCTAATTGTAATGGAGTCAAATTATTCTTAAGAGAGTATTTTCTGGCTGTTTTGGGTGCTGCTTTTTAGCAGTACATTTGGTGAGACGGTACTTTTCCGCTCCAGGGTACCCTTCCTTTGGTCCACTGTTTCCACTCACATTCTGAGAGTCAGCAGTGAGACTTTTATAAGCTGCTCACAACAATATAATGTTACTCTTTTAAAAACCTTTTCCTTCTTGCAAGTTTCCTGCCCTCATGATGGCACTTATAATTTCCTGCCACCCAAATTTGACACCTCAAGCTTCAAACTCGTTTCCTCTATATAAGTAGTCATTGATTTTTGTTCATTCTACCCTTAAAACAGCTTCTACATCCTCTCTCCTCATTCATTTCCTAGGCCATGACCTAGGCCCAGTGTTTTCTTTTTGTTGTTGTTGTTGTTGTTTGAGATGGAGTCTCGCTCTGTTGCCAGGCCGGAGTGCAGTGGCACGATCTCGGCTCACTATAACCTCCGCCTCCCGGGTTCAAGCAGTTCTCCTGCCTCAGCCTCCTGAGTAGCTGGGATTACAGGCATGTGCCCCCACACCCAGCTAAGTTTTGTATTTTTCATAGAGATGGGGTTTTACCCTGTTGACCAGGATGGTCTTGATCTCCTGACCTTGTAATCCACCTGCTTTGGGCTCCCAAAGTGCTGGGATTCCAGGCGTGAGCCACTGCACCCGGCCTGACCCAGGATTTTAGCACCTCAGAAACACACCTGCCCACAGTGAGGTCTCTTTATTTTCTGTGTATAATTTAGAAACCATCTCATACCAATGTCAGCTTATTCTTTTTGGAACATCAATCTCATCATGATGTCACCTTCCTTACAAACACCTGGCAGACTATTATACATGATGGATAGAATAGCTTACTGTTATACACAAGACCGTAACAGCAGTATTTTGAGTGACTTCCTCATTTTATATCTTCATTTGATCCTTGTATCGAGGAGATCTATGGAGAGCCACATATAGATAAAAGGACGTACTATATATGATATATATTCTGCATTAGGTATTTCCTTAATATGTATCCTCATTTGATTCTTATACAGCCCTGTAATGCAGTTATTTATTATTGTTAGCCATTGTTATGGATGCTGTGCCCTGCTGCATAGATCCTCCTTCAAGATTGCTTGATTTTCTCCCCAGCTACTGGGAAGGTAGTTTCCTTACAGCTCTCAGTGTATTTTCCTTTCTTGGCTGAAGTGAGATATCTCACTCCAGGTCACGCCCCTCCCCCAGAGAAGCGGCATCCAATGACTGGTTGATGTGAGTCCGTAAGGCGTGGCCTTCTCACCTCAATCTGGGCCACTCTGAAAGGCCATCCTAGCTCCAGAGCTCCCCGTGGGGTTAGCTGAGTCCTTGTTGTCTGCCTGGCAGCCCAGCTTCTCCCTCTGCCCAGCCCTGCTTCTTTGCCTTTCCCCCTCAGTGTTGATCTGCAGGGCACGCCCTAATAAACTTTTCACATGCTAATCTCTATCTCAGTGTCTGCTTCCTAGAGGACCCAACCTGTGACACCCACGTTTTAAAGATGCAGAAACTGAGGTTGAGAGAAATTAAGTGAGTTCCCCAACCTGGGCTAGAAACAGCACAAGACCCAAATCAGAAGTTCTGGCCCTGCTACTTAGTTGCAATGTGGTTTTGTTCGCATTATTTAAGGTCTCGGCTTCAGTTCCGTCATCTCTAAAATGGGTATCATGAGACCTGACTCACAGGGTTATTGTGAGTTATCTCATGAAGACATATAGACCCAAGCACCTAGCACAGTGTCTGCCAGAGTGTAGACACCCCACCATCAGGATCCTCAGCTAGTCAACAGCAGGGGCTGCCCTTGAGGCTGCTCTCTGACTTTATCACAGAGCTACTAATAGAAAAAGAATGTAAGCCACACACGGAATTTAAAATTTTTGAGTTGCCACGTTAAAACAGTAAAAGAGTTATGTTCACACTGTTCTATAAAAATAAATAGATAAAAGGAAAATAAAACAGGTAAAATTAACTTTAGAAATATATTCCATTTAACACAATATAGCCAACATGTCATCTCAGCATGCCATCAATATACAGCTAGTGCTTGACCTATGACCATTATTGGTTCCGACAGACCGGTCATGACACGATTTGGTTGTAAGTTGAGTAGGCAATATGTACAGTACTGTGAAATGATGTTATAAAAATCTTTAAGTCATATTTTATCATAATTTTCTTTCATTATTATATAATTTTCTTTGTTCATTTTATGCCATTTGTATCATCTCTACACCATTTTGTTTCTTATTTTTACATTCGTCAGGTTTAAGTAAAACACTGCATTACCAGTACAACTGGTTTAATATTTGCAAAACATACAAAATTACAAAATACAGGTGCATACAAAAATACAAAATACAGGTGTAAAAAATACCATAGGAAACATTTTCCCAATTGCAAAACATATCAAAATATATAAACATGTACGAAACATTTTATTGGCTGCTGGTGCTTGGCTGCGGATCGTTGATGTCATCATCTGAGGCACCAGTTGGGTTTACCGGAGTTGGTTTTTTCATACACATGGTGAGCTTTGTCTAAATTGTATGTTTCTTTTTTTCTTCATAAATTTCACGATACGGACGAAACACATCGTGCGCCATCTGTTCAATCCTTGCAAATCGTTTGATGTTTGGCCCCATTGCTTCGAAATGTATAAGAAGTTTATTGGGAGGGGTTTGATGAAAAATATCCAAGACACAAAACACAAATTGCTGTACCGAGTCTGGGATAAAGTTGAAATGGTGCACGCGGAGATGGTAGTGCTGCCAGAAGCTGGTCCGCACTGTCGTACGCCCAGCTGGGCAACGTTTGCGCTGCCAGACGCGGAGAAGTCGTGGCTAGCGATTGTGGTTGTAAAGTCAAATGGTCGTAAGTTGCATAGGTTGTAAGTTGATCAATACCTGTAAAAATTATTGGATATTCTCTTTTCCTTGTTAAGTGGAATATAGCCTCAGATGAGATGTGCTTTCTACCCAAAGCACATCTCAGCTGAGGCTAGGCACATTGCAAGGGCTCAGTGATGACACAACGAATAGATGAGGTGGAGAGCCTCTGCGCCCTAACCGCCCATCCACCACACAGTGCCTGTTCCCCGCCTGTAGGAAGAGCTCTACTGATTGAATCCCCTCCTCACACATCTTACCAAGTCTCCTTCCTACTTCCCAGCAGAAGCCCATGCCCTCAGCCCCTCTCTCTTGACCTTATCAACTCTTTCCAGATTTCAGGCTGTAGTCCACATGGCTGGCCCCACCTAGAATATCCCACCCTGAGCTACAAGACACGGGAACATTGGCAAAGAAAGCAAAGGAAATAATTCCACCTTCATGGATGAATGGTAAATGCAAATTTTTTAAAAACCCACAAAATTAAAAGCCAACTGGGAATGGGAATCACAAATGTGGTAGAGAAGGAGTTAGTAGTCTCAGTCTTTAAAGAGTTTCTACTTTGACAAGAAAAACACTAAATTATCAACATAGGAAAGTGGGTAGGGACATGAAGAGACAGCTCACAGGTAAGGAAATAAAAATGGCTTGCAACATGTGGGTAAATGATCAGCTTTAGCAGTCATCACAGAAAGGCAAATAATGACAATAAAATGGCATTTCCCCTACTGCATCCTGCAAGATTAAGACTGGGACACTACTCAAGGCTGGTGGGGGTGCAGGGAGAAAAGCACAGAGCTTACACTGTTGATGGGAGTGCATGTCAGAAAGCCTTAAAATATTCATACACTTTACCCAGTAATTCCTTTTCCAGGAATCTTCTAGAGAAATAACCAGAAATGCAGACATATGGGCACAGATGTTAATCACAGTGTTATTCTTTACTGCCAAAGCAACCTACATGCCCAATACCATGGAGATGGTATATGATTTACAGAATACCCAAACAGTGGAAAATCAGGGAGCTACTTAAAAATGATGTTGATTAAGATGTTTAATGATATGGGGAAAACTTTTATATAAACTTAATAAAAAAAGAAACAAGAAGATTGTATAGTCAGTATGATCTCAACTTCAGAAACTTGTGAAGAAAAAATGGCTATCTGGTAATTAAAAAGTGTTGGCAGGTTATCTTTGGTTGGTTTGACTTCAGATGATGGTTATTGTCTTCTTTATACATATTTAAAGTAAAATTTACATATCAAAATGCACATACCTTAACGGCACAATTTTGACAAGTGGACATGCCCATGTACTCATGTCTCTAACATAACATAGAACATCTCCAACTGCCCAAAAGTTCTCGTGTGCCTTTTGCAATCCACGCCCTCCCTGCAAGAGGAAACTTCTATTTTAATTTTTTTTTCTTAGATGAATGTGCCTGTTCCAGAGCCTCGTAGCAATGGACTCATTAAGTATGTATGCTTTGTGTGTATGGCTTCTTTCGCTCAGCATTATGTCTACGAGTTTTAGATTTTAATTTTCTAAGTTTTTCATGTTGTACCTGCCCAATGCTAAGAATTTTTTTTTTTTTTTTGAGATGGAGTCTTGCTCTGTCACCCAGGCTGGAGTGCAATGGTGCGGTCTTGGCTCACTGCAACCTCTACCTTCTGGGTTCAAGTGATTCTCCTGTCTCAGCCTCCCAAGTAGCTGGATCTACAGGTGTCCATCACTACTCCCAGCTAATTTATATATTTTTTGTAGACACGGGGTTTCACCATTTTGGTCAGGCTGTCCTTGAACTCCTGATCTCAAGTGGTCCTCCCGCCTTGGCCCCCCAAAGTGCTGGGATCGCAGGTGTGAGCCATCGTGCTTGGCCAAGAATTTTTTAAAAGATCATTTCCTAAAAACAGGAAGCTCATTCTTGGATAGCCCACAGCTGATCTATGATCACTCCTTTGAAGCTGCCTCCTTCAAGCTCTCTGCCCCACTGTCCCTCTGTGCCGAGCTTCTGTGCGCTGGGAGGCTGGGCTCCTAATCCCAACACACACTGTCTTCTCGCAAGTGCTGCTGTCAGGGAAACGGCTGTGCTGTGGCACCCTGGCAACCCTGCACATATCTGCATGCGCCGAGACTTGACCCACAGCAGATCTGGGTCTTGGCAGAATGCCTGCCTGTGGCTGTCCCTGAACACAAGAGCACAGGACAATTGCAAGGAGCTGCTCCAAGGGCATTTCTCACTCATTTCCTTATATATACCAAGGGGGCCGTCCTGCGACAGCTACTCTGGTGAGCTCTGAGGCCTCCTGCCTCACCCCTTAGGATGACCTGCAGGCCGTAAAGCTCCTTAGCCGCACAAGGCCTTGGCTCCTCTACAATAGCCTTCACTGGTGCTTCTGACATCTGGCCCCTTTCACTGGTGTCACCCTGCACGAGGGCCACAGAGACCTTGCACCTTTGGCTCCTCCTCCTTCTCTCTCTCTACACAAGTGGTAAATGGAGTCTGAAAGGGCTTAGCTGAATCCTCTGTCAGACTTGGCCTTAGCTTGTGCTTGGCAGTTGCAAGTACACATCTTTGCTGCTTCCCTAGGGCTGCTGAAATGAAGTGCCATGAGGTGGGTGGCTTTCACAATAGACGTCTACTGTCTCGCAGTTCTGGGGGCTAGAAGCCTGAGAACACAGTGCCAGCAGGGCTCTGAGGGAAGGATCCACGCCAGGTCGCTCTGCTTGGTGTGTGGGTGGCTGTCTTCTCTGTCTCTCCACATGGAGTTTCTGAGTGTGTGCTGGCATCAAAATAATCCCTTTGTATAGGACACCGGTCATACTGGATTAGGGCCTGCCCTGACGACCTCATCTGAACAAATTCCATCTGCAGTGACCCTATTTCCAGACCGGGGCACATGCTGAGGTACTGGGTGTTAGACTTCAACATCTAAATTTGGGGAAAATACAGTTGATTCTATGGTGACATGTTTGTCCCCAACTAGACTGTAAGGTCCTGGGTCAGGAGAGCCTCAGTAAGTGCTGGGCAAGTGTGGTCGGTAACAAAGAGAAGAAAGGGAACTCAATAAGGTCCTGTCAGGAGCTACCTGCGGAGGGCCTGGGGTGGTCTTACCCCAGTGATAGCCCCTCAGCCTTGTCACGACCTGGAACTGGCAGGGCTCAGAAAGATGGATGAAGGTTGTAAGGAAGACTCCCAGCTTACAGACTCACAATGCAGACATCCCTTTTAGCAACAGGACAGCGTTTTTTTTTTGTTTTGTTTTGTTTTTTCCCCCTGCCATGGCTTTTATTACCTTTTTGGGGGCTGGACTCCTGGGCAGCCACGCTGGTCATCCTGGGTGACAGCCTTGCGAGGGATGAAGGTGGGGCCCCTGAAGACAGTTCTCCCAGGTCCGCAACATTACAGGTAAAGAAATGGAGGCAAGAGACTGAGTGACTTGTCTACTTTTGGTGACAGGGTGACAACTCTGTGAGGGTCAAAGTTGGCACAAAATCAGGTGTCCTGACCTCCTGTTGAGTGATTTTTACCATGCCGAGATCTTCAGCCAGCAGCTCACCTTCCCTCAGACTCACTGTCCTCAGAATAATGGAGCACATGCCTTCATCCCCCTCCCGCACCAGGTGCTGCCTGGAAGCTGTGTTCCAGAGGAGGAGCGCAGGTTCCAGGAGCTGGTCAGAGAGGAATCTCCCAAACACCTTGCTCTGCCATGGACTCTGCTCACCCTAGAAGTGGGAAGATTCCCGAACGTGTTTATATCCAGGCGTAGAATTTACTGTGGTCTTTGCACACTCTCCAGTTGAGAGACCAAGAGGCCAAGACTACTTTTCACACTCAGCACTGCCTCCTATGCTTTGTTTATGATTAAAAAAAAAAATCCATGTACAGAGGCTCCTTGACTTACAATGAAGTTACATCCTGATAAACCCATTGTAAGTTGCAAATATCATCAGAAACATGCATTTAATATGCAGAGCTTAGTGAACATCATAGCTTAGCCTAGCCTACCTTAAATGGGCCCAGAACACAGACACTAGACTACAGTTGGGCAAAATCATCTAACACAAAGCCTATTTTATAACAAAGTGTTGAAAATCTCATGTAATGTATTGAATACTGTACCAAAAGTGAAAAACAGGATGTTTGTATGGATATTTGAGTATGGTTTCTACGGAATGCCTTTTGCCATAGTAAAGCTGAAAAATTGTAAGCAAAACCATCACAAGTTGGGGACCATGTCCTTCACCGTTGTATCTGATTCCTCTCTTCCAGTTCGTGGGTTGTATAGATGCTCAGTAAGAACATAGGTAGACAAACACACCAATAAACTTCTGGGAGAAGTTTCTACCTGGCATAACGATTGGGTGGGAAGGGGAGGGGTCAGAATTGATGTATCCATTTCTTTTCTCCTCTACCCACATCTGCTCTTAACTTTGCTTTTGGAATGCCTTTTCCTTTCTCCTGGCTTGCCCTCCATTCGGCTCCCAGACAGCATGCCTTGAAAGGGGAATGTTCTTTAGGGAAAACTTTTCATTAACTCCACATATATTCCCAGGATTGTCAGGTTTTTTCCAAAGTATCTATTTAGAAATATCATAGGGTTACTCTTTTTTAAAACAATAAATTATCACTCTGAGCCAGCCCATAAAAAGAAGCAGTGGGAGGGAAGGTGAAAAAAATGAAACCCAACCACATTTTCAATGGGAAAGACTTTCCCATTGAAAGTCTTACTGGAACACCCAGTTTACCTTACGGGAATACTGAGGCCAGCATGACCAAAACTGTGCCATTTGGAAGAGTTCATTAGTGCATTTGGGGATTTCCCAAAGGAAGTTTCAGGGAATCAGAGGCTTCTGGGAAATGCATGATTCATAGTGAAGGGATCTACTGTTTTCTCACTGAAGGCTGATGCTTCAGTGTCATAACATAATCTCCAAGTCATACCTTAGTCTGATACCTTTCAAGATCTAGCAAATATCAACAAGCCACTTTCTTGGGTGCTTAGTGATGCACAAAGAGAGGCTCTGACCCTTGGTCTGACCCTTTAAGGAACATGCACGTCTATTCAGGACTGCTCTCAGCGTGTGTTTCTGTTATACTCTCTCTCCCTTTTTTTTTTTTTTTCTTTTTTTTACAGAATGTGAAGGCAGAGTTGAAATAAACCACAGGGATTATCTGGACCCATCCATCTGTGGTGTTATTTCAGATACTGCCTCTCCTTTGAGGTCTTTCCTAACTCAGCAGCCAAACTAATTACTCCTTGCTCTGAGCTCCCATGCACCTTGCATGGAGTCTGTTACAGCTTTTCCCAGAGTGCTTTATAATTATTTGTTTGCTTGTCTGTCTCCTGGGCTCCCGGGAACCAACATCATGTCTTACTTAGGCTTGCATTCCATGCTAGCTCCTAGAAGAGTTTTTGGAAGATAGTAGCTGCTCAACTGATATCTGTTAAATGAGTTAAAAGAGACTCACTTTCCGCACACAACAAAGCTGGGGACTCAGAGGGATGAGGTGCCTTGGGTAACAGAAGGATTTTTATCACTGCTTACATTCTTCTGCTGTTAATTATGAACGAGAATGAACAATAGTGCAGCATGTTGCCTCCGTGTCCTCTATTTACCCTCTCTGACCAGATTTACGGAGGCCACATGCTTCTAGCTGGTGCCTGCATGTCGTTTGATTATTCTATTTAATGTGGTTTACTCTGGCTAATGAGGGAAAGCTGCCATCCCCTCTTCTTTGCCCCAGAGAGGACAGAAATGCTTTGCTCAAACCTCAGACTGGTTGGGCCTGCTCTTTGTATTACAGGAAAAAGCAGTTGGTTGGGAAGTGTGAGGTCATTTCCTGGGTCTTTCTTCTCCCTTTGTTTTCTTTGCGTCTTTTGCTTTGTTTGGACAACACATGGAGTTCACCTGACTATGGACTTGGTACATTTGAGAACAAAACACATTTTGACCTCAAAGTCCCAAGTAGTCTCTTGCAAAAACTGAGCAAAGGTCCCAGTTTGCTGTTGGCATTACCAGTTAGTATCAGCATGGTGTGCAGGTGGGGCAGGGCTTTTCAACTTTGTGTATGTTATGCTCAGAAAGCTCTTTGCCCAAAATCTTTTTTCAGACTCTGTCCATGTGCACTGAAGTATTATGAAAAGGGAATGAGCACTGAAACTGCTAGAGATGATTTTCAAGGTTTTTAACAAGCTTTTTAGCATGTAGGGCCAGAGTCTTCCACCTCTTTTAATTGCTGGGTTGAGGGGTTTTGAGGAGAGGCTGGGGAGCCAGAGAAAGGAAGTGAAGTTGTTGGGGAGAGCAGAGGTTTGAGGCAACAGCTGTACACCAAGTAATATGAAGTTTGTTCAAAATCGACACAATTGTGGATATGTCTCAGCAGGCCATCTACCCACAGAGTAAGAAGGAACTGGTACAATTATCATCTCCACCAACTAATTTCGGATGGTGGTTCCTAAATCCTTCCCATAATAGAATTCCTGGAGGATCTTTTAAAAATGCAGAAGCCCAGGCTAGAATCTCTGGGGTGGGACCTAGAATCGTTGAAGCTCCCCAGGTGACTCCACTGTGCATGCAAATGGATAACCCTGCTCTATGACATTCAGTCATTTTGTCTTTTGAGCATCAGCTTCCTTTGCAGTAACAAGTGGACAGCAAATAGCCGGCTCATCAGCTTTTTGGGAAAATCAAATGAATATGTTCAGTGTCTGACATAAAGTAGGTACTTGCTAATGATTTTCCTTCTTTTTTTCTCATTGGAATTCATTATTTTCCTTTGTCTCTTGTTCTTGGAGGGGAGGAAGCATGTCTTTTCCTTCTACCCATCTTATGTTCATTCGAGGGGGTTCTGTGCCAAAAGACAGATAAACAAGAGAAAAGTACACAGACTTATTCAACATAAGTTTCACACGATGTGAGAGCCTTCATAAGGAAATGAAGACCCTAGGAGGTGGTTAAACCTGAGTGTTTTTATTCTACGTTTGATGAAGGGTAGAGAGTTGTGGAGAAACACAGCAGGACAAAGGGGGCATGAGTTAAGGGTAATAAACTGGGAGAAATTTAGCAACACCCACTCATTCAATTCCTGTGTCCCTTTGTCTTCAGAGGTAAGGATGTTCCTTTCTTTTGGGTATAAGGAGGTCGCCTCTCATATGAATGTCTAATGATCTGCTTCAGGGGAAGGTCAGAGGATCCTTTCTGCATATGTGTTTCTCAAATTCCTTTAGCTTAAAATATTCAGTGTTGAGAGCAAATTCTGATGTGTGCGAGAAATTGTGTTGTTTGCTGAGAAATCATATTGAGAGCGGTGGCAAGGAAAACCTAGTCGGCCCCCCAAAGTGGAAAACTACCCCAAAGCAGAAAACTGCTCAGAGCATTATAAAACAGTGACCAATATGAATATGTCTCACGCCAGATGAATTAGTTCTTTGAACACAGGATATGTGACCCTTTCCTTTGTTCCCTCGTAAAGAGCGCTATCTAGTTTGTCTTTAACCTGTAGTAAACACACACTAGCTTCCTGGTTAGTTTACCTTTAACCAATCAAAGAACACAGAGCATCCGCTTGTAAAACTTGTCACTGGAAGGTAAAAAATAAATGTAAGGATCAGAGTTTGCTCTGGGCTCGCAGCTGGAAATGCTGGGAGACCCCTGGTGCCTCACTCTGAACCTACCTTTTGCTTTCTATCTCTCTGCCTTTTTCTTAATTCCTTCAGCACCGCCTGGGTTGGAGTCTCCATGGCTGAGCTGGTCTCGACAATTCACTATGCCAATGTGCTATATTTCAAAGTAGCCTATCCTGAACCCTCTCATTCTGAAATATCACCAATTGGATAAACGTTCAGCCACTTTCACAAAGGAAAATACAGGAGAATAAAGCCAGAAGAATGAGTTAACCAGGATATAATCCTCACTATCAAGTAACTACTTAGAATGAAAATTTTTACAACTCTATTTTAGGAGAACTGACATAAAACAAACCAGACACATTTTAAGTGTGCACTTTGATAAGTTTTGGCATATATATACATCTTCAAAACAATAAGATGATATAAATAATTAATTTTTCGAAAGAAATGAAAAGAAATTTCTAAATTCCTATTAGAAGAGGGTACTTATGTGAGTGTATGTGTATCAATAGGCATTCAGCTGCTTTGGATTTTGGCAAATATATTAGATGTACAGGATCTTTTGAATTTTCAGCAAAATTATTAATCACCAGTCACATATTTTACAAATGATTCTTTTTATATCATTTCCATTTTAGTACATGAGTTTTGAATTTTAATTTTATTTATAATTTATTAAAATGTTGGCATATATTATCATATACTTCTGGTGATTTTATTCTAACCAAAGCCGTTGAGTGTTCATTATTATGACCTCCATTTTAAAGCTAAAGAATGTAAAAGGACTTGGTTAAGATCACACAGTTAGTGCAGTGATAGCTATTAATAAGTAATTTCCAACTCAGTGTTCTCTGTAGCTCACCCTGTAATCATGGGCAAGAGAGGGAGGAACGAAAAACCAAACATTTAATTTTAAAAAAGTCTTCAAACATTCTTGACATTTATTTGTTAAATGAAGATTTATTTCACCATGGTACACCATCATTTTTGCATCACTTGTGAATAAATAAACTTTGGCATTAATGAATTCTGTTAGAATCTTGTGAAACTTTCATGCATGGGCAATTAGCTAAGAAGGGGAAAGGTATCAATAATATCCAGACAATTTCAATTTGTTTTATTTCACTTTGAGGGGTTTAAGACTTTTTGAACTGAATTCCTTTTCCTTCCTTTTTTAAATGTTTGAAAATAGAAGTTGTGAATAATAAAGAATGATGATGATGGTGAGTCTTTTTATATACTACTGTAACATTCTGGGGGAAAAGAGATGTCCATCTTTAGTGTCTGAAATGAAAACAAACTGAGAAGAATAAGAAGTTTCAACTCTGAAAGTAATAGGATCACAGGATTTTAGAGTTGCATAAGCCTAATAAATTAGCAGAAAATGTTGGAAGCTGGAAGGAGCCTTCACAATTATCTGATTGAATCTGCCGATCTTACAGAGCACAAAACTGAGGTCCAGAGAGAGGAGATGGTTTCTCCACGGTCACATGGCTGGTTACCTAGCTAAAGAGCCAGATTTAGCACAAAAGTCTCTGAACTCCTGGAGCCCCTCCCACTGGACCAGCAAGGGTCCAACCTCCTTGGAGTGTGAGGAACCTTTTTGGAAGTCAAAATTAGTTCACAGACACTTATGTAAGTCTTGTTTTGGTATGATTGGTTGAGCAAAGATATAATGAGAACAAAACAATGGTAGATACATTAATAATTTTAGGTTCTCTTATATGGTGCTGTCACCTTCCATAATGAGGGAAAAAGATCCAGGAATCTCTGGGTGGAGGCAGGGATGACCCACTCCTGTTTTTGCCTGATGATGAATCTCACTATGGCATGACCGTAAGCATGAGTCTCGTGTTTATGCCTGATGATGCAGTCTCCCCATTGCAGCTGAACTCTGCTGGTCTGGAAGTTTCATTACCCAGCAGAGAATACTTCTACTAATGGACATGATAAAAATCCTTTAGAAGGAGGAACTGCCATAAGCAATTTGATAAACTCTGGGCTACAGGGTACTAGCAAAGGAATTTATTGTTGATTATCAAGGGAAGGTCCTATTGTAAAATACGCTGCAAGAGACTATAAACGTTAGCAGAAAACTGTGAATATACAATATAGGCAGGTGTGCCATCTACGCAGTTATTTCCTTACCTCTTTCTTGCTCATTTTGTTTAGGGGAAGGTTATTCAATATGATCCAGTTAAAGAATCGCATTAGGTTTACGCCATTATGACTTTCCCCTCTCTCTTTGCTGGATATTTGAGTTCACAGCCTTGAAAACAGTAAGAAGTGGTGGTGTGGCCAGTTTTGGCCTGGAAGGTAGAAGGAGAAGTTTACTGGAAGCTCCTAGGAAAGCTTTGCTTTTGCTAACAAAAAGTCCGGATGCAGCTGGTGTCAATCCCTCATCATTCAGTCTTACTGCCTTCAACATGGCTTAGACAGCTATGATGGCCATCTTGTGATTAGGAGGCAAAGGGGGAGAGCAGAACTGAGGTGTGACCCAGAAACCTGCATTACTGCTAAACCAACACCAGAAATTGCTTTCTACTTCCTGCTATACGAGAAAAACAAATCTCTATTTACGCCACTGATAGCTTTCCTAGTATTTGCAGTTGGATCCAATCACTGTTCGGTTTTCTATTGTTTGCAGCCAAAAGATTTTCTGACAGCAAAAGTTAGAGTTATTCCTCTGGGCAAAAAACAAAGGGAACATGGAAGAGGGGAAGAAGAGCGTTGTAAATGGTAGCTACAGCCTTAGGATCGCTGTAGAAATAAGAGCATTGTCCCTCCCTCTTTTTCATGTGAATTTTCCCTTCTCTGCTAAAGTATCTGACAACTGAATAACACTATTCCATTTCCTCTTTCTTTTTTTAAAAAGCAAAATAGATGTTATTATTTTTGTTATTGCTGGCTTAAAAATGCTCTCTTCACCTTCCACCGTATTTATCAGGTGTGTTGGTTGTGTCTACATTCATCATTTGTCCCAAATTTGCAGAACAGAGAGGACCGATCTTTAGAAAGGGTTGCAGGAAGAACATTGGAGGAGGGAGTATTATCAGAAGATCATGGGCTTGATGCAGAAAAGGGTCCACATGACTTAGCCATTGTACATACTACCCGGAGAACACGTCTTTGGTTGCCTTCTTGCTGGGAGCAAGTGAGTTGTGTATAGCTATGTAATGCTCATTACAATGAATAGGATATATTGAAAGCTGTGAAGAAAGAAGAGTATGTTGCAGGTATATAAGCAACGAGTGGAATATCTGTCATGGTGCCTGCTATGTTCAGCATTCTCTTTGAGCTAAAAGTCCTTGGCCGCCATAGTATCTGCATACGTGTATGAAATAGTGGTTCATAATAATGGCAGGCATATTCAGTCTGCAGTAAATGCTTGGCGCACATATGGTTTCTTAGACCCCTGAAATATCTTCACATTCCCTGGGAATGGGAACCACAGGTTGACGTACTCTGCCTTGAGTATTGGATTTAATTAACTGTGTTTGCCTTGCACACTAGCAGAGTAGGAAGGGGATGCAATGCTCAGGGAAATAGTCCTGCTCTTCCAGGATTGCTTGGTAAAACTTGTTTGACCTCGCACTGACTTGTGAAGAGAATGAGCAGCCAAAACCTTGGTGAAGTAGGCAGGAGACTTTGTAATATAATATGTAAGGTGTCCAAAGGCACTCCAGTTCTGAATTCTTCCTTATGCCTACCGCCTATGGAAGAGGCTTCTTCCACTGGAAATAAGATTACTGCCTCTCCTGCCTAACCCTCAAACGGTCCTTCACTGTACTCTGCCCTGGTCTGTAATTGCCTGTGCTGCCCAGATCACTTGTTTTTTGTTGTAGTTTTTGTTTTATTTTGTTTTGCACATGGCTTGTTCTCTGATTTTTACACCTGCACAGAATGCAGGAAAAAATGATCACCAATGGCAGGCTGGCAAGCTGAAGGAGGAGAGGCAGGGCTAGGGCATGGGATGCTTCCCTGCCTGGGTGGTGATCAAGCAGCAGACACTAGAATACTTCTGGTAGAAGGACAGAGGTAGATACTAGGGTGTGGGAGGAAGAGCCACCAGAGGACAAGGGCTTAGGAAGACCAATTTTTTTGATTTTATTTTATATGCCTTTTTGGCCATTCAGGAGGCCAGATCATAGTTTTAGGTTCAATTACAATACCTACACTGAGTATAACCACTGGCATTTTGGTTTTTGTCCTCATAGCTCTTGTTTACCTTTTTAAACTATTTTATTTTATCAGTCATTTTAAGAAACACATGCATTAAGAGGCTTGCAGATTTTTCTAAGGGAAAATAAGACAGCCTGGACCAGCGGGGAGAGTCCACGTTTCAGAGTCAGACTCATTCATATGCAAAACCAGCACACACTGCTGCTGTGTAGCACTGGATGTCACTTAACATATCCAAGTTTCATCTATAAAACTATGATGGTGTAACACCTATCCTGCAGAAACTTTAGTAGGCTTTCTCGGAGAATATATGTAAAGTTCTTCCCTTGGCGTCTGGAAGGTCCTTCCCCCTGCTGGCACTGTGTAACAGGTGCAGTGTACGGACTCTTGTTAGGCGCCAGGAAGTGGACTCAGGACATTAGCTCATCTGACAATGATATGGTCTGGCTCTGTGTTTCCCCACCCAAATCTCCTCTCAAATTGTAATCCCGATAGTCCCCACATGTATGGGACTTGGTGGGAGGTGATTGGATCATGGGGGCGGTTTCCTCCATGCTATTCTTGTGAAAGTGAGTGAGTTCTCATGAGATCTGATGGTTTTATAAGGGGCTCTTCCCTCTTTGCTCTTTTGCACTCTCTTCCTGTTGCCATGTAGGACATGCCTTTGCTTCTTGCTTGCCTTCCGCCGTGATTATGTTTCCTGAGCCCTCCCGAGCCATGAGAAACTGTGAGTCAATTAAACCTCTTTCCTTTATAAATTACCCAGTCTTGGCTAGTATCTTTATAGCAGTGTGAAAACAGACTAATACAGACACAGAACCAGGTCCTTGGGGCCTCCATCCTCTGCACTCTTTCCCCAGCATGTTCCTAGAGGCCTTTCTAAGCAACTTCTGTGGTTTAAAAACCACTGCTGTGAAGGAAACAAAGACCTCACTCCTCTCCTTTGGAGCTGACGGCCTGTCTCTGGCCCTGGCTGGGCTTCACAGAGGTTGCCTCTGGAGGCCCAGGGTGTGAAGAAGGCAGAGCCAGGTTTAGTCAGTGATCCAGAGAGAGGCAGAGGCGAACTGGGGGGAAGTTGCCTCCCAGGGAGTCCTGAAGTGGATGAAACTGAGTTGTGAATCAGGGCCTACAGCTGCTCAGGCGCTCTCAGAAAACACACCACATTCTCTAGAGCAACTTCTGCCCCTGATCTATAAGGGCTGGGGCATACCACGAGTGAACAGTGCAGACTCACAAAGCCCTTCAGAGCTTGTGGCTGTGAGCACCAAGAGGGAGGTCTGGGCTGAGCCCTGGTGGGAATTATGTGGTTGCTCCTTGGGAGGGATCCAGTGCAGTTAGGAGGACTCAGGTCAGAGGCACTGAATGGAGGGACTAAGTTGATGGTGCAAACCTGCAGCCCTAACCTGTCAGGGAGGGAGAGCTGCTGCTGTAGCAGCCCAGAGAGAGAGTGTGTGTGTTTGTGTATGTTTCTGTGTGTGTATGTGTGTGTGTGTGTGTGCATGCACATGTTTGTGTGTTCATGCATGTGGAAGTAGGTGGCATTCTCAGTCTGGGCTTCCCCATCTCCAGGACTCTGCCCCTTCAAGACTTTTCCTCAATTATACTATACTTGCTGGGGAGGAGACATCTTGAAGTTTTCACTGAGGGTGTTCTGTGTTGGAGACCATACAGGATCACTTAGGTGACAGCATCCTGTGGTGACTCTTGCTTCCAAATATTCATGCATATGGAGTGATGTATCTATGAAGTCCAGGAATAGTCCTCATGCCTAATTCAAGCCAGAGAAGCCCTCCTCCCAGCCCTAACCTGCTACTACAGAGTCCTAAATCAAAAGAGATTCGGTTTATTCAATGACTACTTACAAACTCAATAGTCTTAAATCTAAACACTAAAACAAATTCACATTTTACACAGGAAGAAACTGAGGATCGATTTTAGGGAGATGAATTGCCCAAGGACATTCAGACGTGACTAGTGAGATGACAACTGTTTCTTGCCCAACATCCGTTTTTTCTGGGAAGGTGAAACCACACACAGTGTTCCAGCTTGAACCAAGAGAGGGAGGAAGCTGTTCAAGGAAGCCCCTGGGTCACAACCCACAAAGGGGTGGTCCTAATCACAGTGCTTCATCAGAACACCTGGGGATCCTTGACAAAATAAAAATGTAGGGGCCTCACCCCAGGCCAACTAAATTAGAATTTCTGCTTGAAAGGTGCTGGATATATTTTGAAGCCACTCCCTGCATGTTTCAGACAGGCAGCTCATGTCAGAACTGTGATGCTAGGGAAACAATTTTCCCTGAACGATCAAATGTGGGCCCCATGTCTCAAGGAGCCAGGTCTTCACTGGTTGCTTTTTCTCTGACAGAGATAGCACAACAGAGAGGCTAAGAATCTGTGCCCTGGAGCCCAGCTGCCTCCCACTTCCAACACATTCTTTGGGAAAATTATTTAACCACTTTGCTCTTCGGTTTCCTCATCTGTAAAATGGAGCTAATAATAATGCCTGTGTCAGAGGGTTATTGTGAAAATTGAGGTAATGTGTATAATGCATTTAGTGTTTGGTAAGTGACAATAAGCCTTACCTGGGAACATTAGCTATTATTATCAATGCATTTGCCATGACGTTTCAAACATAGGTTAGAATCATCACTCTGGGAGTCACTAGGGCAGATGGACTGGCGTGCTACTGGTTTTTCTCCCACCGAGCTCATTTGTTTTCCTCTTTGGAAATTCTTCTTAGCTAGAAAAGGAAGGCACAGTCATGCAAATTGGTTCAGGTTCACAGGTGCAGAGCAATCTGGAAATTAGCTTTGACTAAAAATAAACCAGTTTGACTATTTCTGTTTGCAGTGATACAGTGCATTAGGTAGCCAGAACATTTTCCCTTCCAAAACAACTGAAATGCTGAATAGAGTCAATGTTCTAAAATTGTAAAAATACTTTGTGAGCTTCTGTGGAAGTAAGAAATCCTCTGAGTGCCAAACAAACTGAAACAAAGAACCCTGGGAGGTAAATGAATACCAAATACTGCTTTCATCCTGGAAATTTCCACCAAATGCCAGAGCCTTGGGTTTCTTCTTTGGAGATTGTATAGGGATAGGAGACAGAGTGAAAGTCCAGAGCTTGACCAAAGTAGAGTACCTCATGGTAGAATCTTAAATAAAGCTGGGATCCCAAAGGAATACACGTTTTTGGTGAAAACAGAAAAAGTTCCAAGGAAAGTCTTTCTCAGTTCAGAGAATCACTGTTGGCACAGACTACTTTGCATTTGCAGTTGAAATTGATACCACACATTTGGTCCTAAATATTTAACTCTGAAAATTTTAAGTGTTACTCAGTTTAGTACTACCTCAAGTGACCAGCTGAATAAATACAAATATATTCTGGAGGAATCTTGCTCTCTTTCAGAATTTCTGCAGATAAATGTCCAGGGAAAATGAGAAGCTTATACTCAACCATTACAAAATACATAAGGAAATAAAATATTATGAATGAGAGAACCAGTAGAAAAAAAAAAAAAAAAAAAAAAAAAACAGCCCAGGTAGTGAAAATAAACTACAAAACACGTAAGGAAATAAAACATTATAAATGAGAAAACCAGTAGGAAAAAAAAAAACCCAGGTAGTAAAAATAGACCAGCAACAGCTTCAAATACTGGATTTATTAAATACCAAAAGGAAAATAACTAATATGTTATTAGTTATTTTCCTTTTGGTATTTGACGATGTATACTGGAATCTTGAAAATTTGAGTAGGGAGAAGCAAGTTTGAAAAAGGACCAAATGTAATTTCTAAAAATAAAAATATAATAATTGAAATTAAAACCTCAATGGGTGAAGTAACTGGAAAATCAAATATAGTTAGAAAGAAATAATGAAGATGGATGCAATGAAATTATCATGGTTATAAGTTTGAGAAGTAAGTTAAAAATATGAGGAAAAGTGACAAAAGAGAGAAGAAAAATGAGGAGTTTCAGCTAGATGTGAAGAAGGGATTTTATTCTAAGTGGTACCGGTTGAGAATTTTCCGGAACTCTTGAAAGATGTTAATTTTCAACAAATTTGAAGGAGGATAAATAAAAGACAAATATGCCTAGGTATATCATACTTAGATATATTCATACTAAGTACAGAGTAAATAAAAAGAGATGATCCTAAAAGCAGCCAGAGAGAAAAGATGAACCCTCTACAAAAGAATGGCAGTTAGTGTTACTGATGACTTCCCACCACAGTAATGGAAGCCAGAGGGCAGTGGAATAATATCTTCCACTGAGAAAATAATTCCTAACAAAAATTCGGTATCCAGCCAAACAGTGTTGAAAAATGAGGGCAAGATCAAGACATTTCAAATAAAACAAACAAATGAAACGTTTATTTATGACCAGAGATTTCCCACTAAAGAAAATTATGCACCTTATACTTCAGGCAGGAGGAAATGGTCCAAGAGGAAATATCTGAGATACAAAAAGGAAAAATGAGCAGAAAGATGATATGAATGGAGAGAAGATATTTGCAATATATAACCACAAAGGACTTCCAAAATATAAAATAATTCTTATGAAGCAAAAAAAACAAGAAAACAAAAGATTCTTTTGAATAGGGGACAAAAGACATGAACAGGCATTTTACAGAAAAGGAACACACATATGACTCAGAGTCATATAAAAAGATTCCCAGTCTTACTATTAATCAGGAAATTACCAGTTAAAACTACGATGAGAAACCATCTTCTACCACCAAATTGGCAAAAAACACAAGAAAGTTGACAATTTAGAATGCTTAGGAGGGTGTAAAGCCATAGAGATTCTGCTAGTATAAATTGGTAAGCCACTTTGAAAAACAGAGTAGCACTGCTAGTATTGCCTAGTAAAGTTGAACATTCACATGTTCCATGACATAGCAGTTCTACCCCTAAGTGAAGACAGTCTTATACATGTGTTCCAGGAGACATATGCAAGAGAAGTCTATGGCTACATCACTCTTAATGGCTCCAAACTGGGAACAACCCGGTGCCCATTAGTGATACAATGAATAAATACATTGTGGTTTATTCAATTTAGTATGTGAAGGAATATGATACAGCAGTGGCAATGACTGAGCTACACACAGCTGCACGTGTGTGTAGTGCATGAAGATACCTTAAAAACATAAAATTAATTACAAGAAGCAAGTAATAGATGAATTCATAACAGTGGGACTGTATTGGTCTGAATAGCAAAAACAAAATTTATCAATATATTTTTACAGGTACATTTGCAGGTGACAAGAAAAGGCAAATGAGAACAGTTAACACAAACATCAGGCTAGCAGTTAGCTCTCCGAAGAAGGAGGAAGCAGTGACCAGAATGAGACAAGTGAGAATTCCAAGGTATGGTAAGATTCTATTTCTGTTCCTGAAAGGTAAATACTCTGGTGTTCGTTTTATTATTAGTTTCTAAACTGTACATAAGCTTTTTATACATGTCTGTATGATATGATTTGCAATTAAAACAAAACGTTTTAAAACACATAAAATGGATGCTTTCAACTGAACAAAAATTCTGGGGAAAACGTAAGGGATTCAGTAATGGAGAATCTAAAGCTATGCAGCCAAGCGCCGTGTCTCCAACAAGCTTGCGCCACCACGCCCCCAGGCCTATATAGTAGGAGAGTCCTCTCTGACCCACCCTGGCTCCTTCCTGATGCCCCATGCTCTGGTAAGAAAAAGAAAGGGGCCTTTTTCTCTCTTTTTCCCTTTGTGTTAATGAGATTGCAAGTCTGGGTCAACTCCTTTGTCCAAGGTCACACAGCAAGTGAAGGTTCCCAGTCCACCGTTCATCTCACCTATTATTATGCAGTGTTTTATTTTATCCTTCCCGGGAGGGCTTCAGAGAAGAGAATATTAAAAGGCTACAGTAATTAGCCTCACATTGTAACACCCTTGACTCCAGCCTAGCTTCTTCAGCAGAGAAGGGATAATTTCATTCTTCTCTTCTCAGACAGGTCTGAGATTTTGTTTGGAAAGCAAGAGAGGATTTCCTGAAGATGCCCAAGGGTGTCTGGGATAGAGTTCAGTCACTATTATTCCCAGCGGTCTTTGAGCAGTAACTGTGGATACCATGGAAGGCAAAGAAATTAGGTCACATTTGTGGAGGATAAGTAGTGTGGGTGATGGAGTAGGATGAACAGATTTCCAGCATTGTGAAATTTCTTGTTCCATCCTGAAAATTTCACTTGCTCCTTGGTATTAGTTTATAACCTGTGAAGCAGAGCTGCAGATGAACAGGTGAGAGTTGCAGGTGAGCAGGTGCGAGTTGCAGGTGAGTAGGTGAGAGCGGCAGGTGAGCAGGTGCGAGTTGCAGGTGAGTAGGTGAGAACGGCAGACGAACAGGTGAGAGTTGCAGGTGAGCAGGTGAGAGCGGCAGGTGAGCAGGTGCGAGTTTCAGGTGAGTAGGTGAGAGCGGCAGATGAGCAGGTGAAAGCAGCAGGTGAGCAGATGAGTGTTTCAGGTGATCAGGTGACTGTTTCAGGCAAGCAGGTGACAGCTGCAGGTGAGCAGGTGAGAGCAACAGGTGACAAGGTGTGCATCGGGGGCTCCTTCCACTGCCCTAAGACTCTGCCTCGTGTTTTTGTTGCTATTTCAAGGAAACCGCCTTGTAACTCTTTCTAAAAATAGTCCCTTTCTCTTCAAACATACATAGGGTATTGAGAAGTGTAAAAGGTAACCCCACCTAGGGTTTGGCATTGTTGGCATTGCCAGGCTAGTTAATGACTAAGCTTCAGAACTGTGATCCTTTGTTGCCAGCAGGGAGGATGGTGGTGGGGATCACTTTTCTTAACTGCTGTCCTGGTGAACCATGCCCTTCCAAGGGTTGTTTCTGCTTTTCTTTTGTTGATTATCAAGATCCTCAATTGAGAACTTGACAATAATTCAAAGATCAAGAAAGTATGAAGAGAAAATTGTTCAGAACTTCACATTGTGTTTTGACAATGTTGTAAAGGTTTGTTAGGGCCCTGATGGATACTTAACCCTGCAACCTGGCTGAGAGCTGCCACCCACATGCCCATAGTGCAGGTGCAGAGCCCGGGGAAGCTGGTCCTCCTGCAGCATATGCCTTGCAAAGCCCATTGCACTCTCCTTAGTCCAGGTTTTTCCCTCTTGCTGTTAGCCAAGGTAGGTGTCACCACATAATTAACTAACTTTAGAGAAACATTTGTTTTTTGTGGAAGACCTATGCCCGTTTGATCTCAAAAGACAAAAGGAAAACTGTACACTTAAAAATTGTTCAGGGCCAGGTGTGGTGGCTCACCCCTGTAATCCCAGCACTTTGGGAGTTCGAGGTGGGCAGATTGCCTGAGGTCAGGAGTTCGAGAACAGTTTGGCCAACATGATGAAACCTCGTCTCTACTAAAAATTCAAACAAATTAGCTGGGCGTGGTGGTGTGCACCTGTAATCTCAGCTACTCGGGAGGCTGAGGCTTGAACTAGGAAGGTGGAGGTTGCAGTGAGCTGAGATAGAGCCACTGCACTCTAGCCTGGGTGACAGCTTAAGACTCCATTTAAAAAAAAAAAAAAAAAAAGAAAGAAAGAAAAAATTGGTTCAGATAGTAAATCGTGTGTTCTGCGTGAAATGTATCCTCCTATAAAATAAAAATACCTGTTGCACTGCATTTAATACGTGAAATTATTTTTGGTAAATGGAAATTATATGACCTTAAGATGCTTAAACACTCTCTTGGAGTTTCTTGTGGATATTTAAACTGTGTATGTTTCTTGTGGATATTTAAAAAGATCCAACTGGGGATCTGAGAGAGAATTCAGCAACATTGTGGTTAAGGTTTTGAACACCAAAGGTTTGGTGCCAAATGGACCTGCCTCAGTTTCAGTCCTGCTTCTGCCACCGCACGTCTCTCTTCATCTCCTTCTTCATTGAGTAAGGTTGGAAACCTAACTCTCAGGGCTCCTCAGAGGATTAAATGAGATAAAGCATGTGGAACAAGTCTGGCATTAAGTAGATGTTTAAGATTTTACTGTTGAGGCTTATAGTGACAGCAGCTTCTGGACTTGCTTTGGATATTCTCTGACCTCAAAAGGGGTCCTGTGGAATGCAGACTAAGGAAAATGAATCTAAATGTATTACAATGTGAGAGGGTCAGTTTTACGTATCAGCTTGGATAGGCTACAATCCCCAGTTATTCAATTAAACACTAACCTACATGACGCTGTGAAGGTATTTGGTAAATGTGATTAAAGTCCCTAATCAGTTGACCTTAAATAAGAAAGATTATATCAGATAATTTGAGTGGGGGGGCATAATTCAATCAGATGAAAAGCCTTAAAAGCAGAACTGAGTCTTATCTAAAGAAGAAATTCTACCTGGGGACAGCAGCTTCAGCTCCTGCCTAAGGCTTTCCAGCCTACACTTCCTGATTTTGGTGACTTTGGGTCCGGTGAACTTCATGTTTGTCTGTTATAAGGCGTTGAACTGTATATATCCATAAAGATGTTAAAGCCGTCACTCCCAGTACCTGTGAATGTGACTTGATTTGGAAATAGGAGTTTCACAGATGATCAAGTTAAGATGAGGTAATTAGGGTGGGCCCTGATCCATTATGGGTATAATCTTTTTTTATAAAAATGGAGAAAATTTGGACACAAACATGCATAGAAGGAAGATAACATGAAGACACAGGAATAAGATGGTCACCTATAAGCCAAGAAACTCTGTGTGTGTGTGTGTCTGTGTGTGTATCTCTGTGTGTATTTGTGTCTGTGTGTATGTGTATATCTACATATCCTACTTATTCTGTGGCTCTGTTTCTCTGGCAGAATCCTGACTGGTGCATAGTGTATGATATAACAGCACTGAGGGGCTTGGGGGGAAAAGAGGAGGTGACTTAAGTGACTTTGGAAAAAGTTATTTTAGCTAGAAACTGTGAGGCTAAATTCTAAAGGAATAGGTTAAAATGAACTCTGTGCTCCTGGATTAAAGACTGTCAATATGTACTCAGGTTTAGCTTAATATATACAGGTATAGAAACAATTATAGAGAGGTATGTATACATGGGTTAGTATACATATGTATATTTCCTTGCTCTGTTCATCAAGAGGGCCCAAAAGCAATGAAACTACGGTAGCATTGAGCACACACAGCATCCAGGGCCTGGTTTTCAATGCTGTCCTCCAACAAAAGGAACCAGGACTACATGGGAAAATGGCTCAATCTATGACTTGGGCAGGAGATATACAAGATGAGGCTGGAGTGTCTTGTGGTACCAGAAAATAAGAAAATATTAAAAGGAAACAAAAGAAATCCCAACCACATTGACGGTAGTATTTCAAAGGGACACAGGAGCCAACCTGAAAGCACCCAGTGGCCAAAGTTGGATAACTTGAGTGACAATAAAAAACATGATATTGGACTATAACACCAAGTAAAAATAAATATACGTGTGTCCTTATTGTTATTTTAAATAACTGACTTAATAAAATAATGAAGAGATACATTTTCCTTACAGAAGAATTCTAGTAATATATGTAGCTACCCCTCACTCCAGAAAGTGAATTCCCTTCCCCTTTTCCAGAATACATAGACTTAGCAATTTGTTTCCAAAGGTTACAGATGTGAGTGGAGAAACCCGGCCAACATCACCTTAATCAAGTGATGAGGGGTGCCATCAATGGTCACATCATGTTTATATCATGTACCCCTGGTATGACATGATGAGAAGGGCACTTCACATTTGTGATCTTCCTACCAAAATCTCATAACCCCAGTCCAATCATGAGCAAAACATCACACACACTCATACTGAGAAACATTCCTACAAAATATCTGACTAGTCATTCTCACAAATGTCAAGGTCATGGAAAAACAAGGCAAGCCTGAGAAACTGTCACAGACCAGAAGAAACTGAGGCAATAACATAATTAAGTGTACTGTGATATCCTGGGACTCTGGGACAGGAAGAGGGGATTAGTAGAGAAACTGGTGAAACTCAGTCTGGCATTTTGGTGAATGTTGGTTTCTTCATTTTGCCAAATGGACCATGGTTAGGTAAGATATTAACAAATGGGGGAGCTGTGTGATGGGTATATGGAAACTCTCTGTATCATCTTTGTAACTTTTCTTTAAATAAAAAATTATTCCAAAGCAAAATGCTTTTTTAAAGGCATTCTGGATCTAATACTTACCAACTGTGTAACCTCAGATGAGTTATTTAATCTTTCAGTGCCTCAATCTCATGTTTTGTAAAATGAGGAGTTAATAGCAAAACTACCCATAGGGTTGTTGAAAGGATTAAATGAATTAACATATGACTTGCTTAGAACAGTGCTTGGCAGAAGGTAAGTTGTTAATAAGTGTTGGCTCTGATTATAATAGTTTCTTCTTTTAAACACAATTTATTTTTCATGGCTATTTGCACAGTGTGAGATAAGTCACCCCATAGACCAGTGTTCTCCAAAGTGGGGTGCAGCTGGGGTTGCATGAGACCCATTGAAGGGTAAAAAGAGAAAGTAGAAGTTCTGTTTTTATACTGTATTGATTTCATCCTTTCCGTTTTCCTGTGTGTGCTGAAATGCATATCTTGATTAAGTAGATGAGGATATGATTTATAAATACATATATAAAGTCGGGTACACAACCATTTTTATCGATATGGTAAAGCCTGGGCACCCTTGCTGTGTTGTTGAGACAGGACACACTCTTGCATCTGTATGACCTTCTTTGGGCTCAAAGACGCAGCCACTTAGGCAGACTAATTTTCATGATGCCCTAATGCCTGTGCCATTTAAATCTGCATGAAAATATTTTAGTCCAGAAAGCTGAAACTGTTGAGGTTCATTCAATATATATTTACTACCCAGTGTTCCTTCAGCATGGATTGTTGCAATTTGTTCTACTACTGGTCGAAATCTCTCCACTTACTTCTGAGAATCTAAATTTTCCCTCTGGCTCCTACTCGGCCTTATTTATTAGTTCACAATAGCCTCTTGAAGTTATTTTAGGCACAGTACGTTTAAGAGTCTAAAAATCATTTTGGATCTAGATGGTGATATTTATAGCAAGATAGAAGGTATTTTCTGCGGCATGGGACAACGTAATGACATTCCTTTTAAGTTTTGTGTGCATTCATTGCTTCACAATCGTTTATTGAAATGCTGGTTTTGTGTTTTTTTTGTTTGTTTAAATCCCAAGTTCCTAGAAACAGCCAGACCTAGGTTGAAATCCTTTCTTAATCAGCTGCATATCCTTGGACAATTTCTGTTTCAAAACTCCTTTACATTCATTTGCTCATCAGAAAAATGAAGATAATGTTGGCCTTGCAGAGTTGTGGAAAGAGTAATAGTAATGCATGGAAAACACTTAATTAGTTTGTTGTTATTTTATTGTTATTGTACCGATTACTAGGACAGACCTAGGGAAACAAAGCTAGATAAGATATGGTTCTTTCTATAAGGAAAACACACATACAGACCTCTCTCTCTCTCACACACA
>NW_016107389.1:5370671-5422376 GCF_001604975.1 Cebus imitator | reverse complement strand
ACAACCTCCACCTCCTGGGTTCAAGCGATTCTCCTTTCTCAGCCTCCCAAGTAGCTGAAATTATAGGCATGTGCCACCACGCCCAGCTAATTTTTTGTATTTTTAGTAGAGATGTTTTCACCATGTTGGTCAGGATGGTCTCAATCTCTTGACCTCGTGATCCACTCGCCTCAGCCTCTCAAAGTGCTGGGATTACAGGCGTGAGCCACTGCACCCAACCCCCTAAGGAAACTTTTATTGGAAGTTTCTCTTTTTCGTTCTTCCAAGGCTTATTTCATAATCCAGAATAATATGCTTGTATCCTGTTTCCTAATTTCATCAGCTTTAGAACATTCTGTGGACTTCTGGTTATAATAGAAGAGGATTTATGTCACGTGGCCTTGCACTCGCCTGCCTTTTCTCTTCCTTATGTTTCAGAGTGATTTAAATAGTTATAACTTTTAAAAAACTGATTAAAAAAGTTATAACCCGTCAAGAAAAGCTTTTACATTATTATAATCAGTTAATTGTTACCCCCTACAGGGAGGGACAATATGCTAGGATTCCATGTTTCTCGTTACAGGTCTAATGTTGGGACGTATGGGTCACTTGAAAGAGAGGAGGCACAGTAACTTCAAGGTCAAATGGTTTTTCTTTTCTTTCTATCCGTTGCTTAAAATCATGTCGCATTTTATTTTGCCATGTATTTGGATTACTGCTTTCTTGTTCAGGATTTGGTCTTCCTGACATCTGTCGCCTTTTTTGTTTTTCTTTCTTTCTATTTTTCCTTCTTTCTTTCCTTTCTGACAGAAAAAAGTGGGAGGAGAATGTGCCTTGATTACAGCCTCAGTTTACCAAACCTTTCAAGCCTATGGACAATTACAGAGTCCCTATCCATTGCCTACCTGAGTTCTCAAGTTCTCCTCCCTGAGATTGGACCTGTTGCTCTCTCCTATATAGCTGTCTTTCTGGAATTTTTCTGTTTGTATTTCCTAGGTTGAACCCACTGAACTCTTTCTGGGTTGTTCTCATCCACTTTTGATGGAGTAGATCTCAAAGTAATTCATGAAGAAAGTCAGAAATGGTTTTTTGAGGGCTTGTTTATCCAAAAATGTCTTTATTTAGGCCAGTCACATTTGATTGACAGCTTGTTTGGCTATACAATTCTATCTTCAAGAAATCATTTTCCCACCAGTTTCTACTCACATCCTATGTTGCTTATGAGAAGTCTGATGTCAGCATATTTCTTGTCTCGTAAGTTGCTCTGCCCCCCACTCAAAATTATGGAAGCTTTTTGTTTTTCCTTATTCTTGATATCATGTACTTAGTTGTGGAGCTTTCAAAAATTTTATTTTACTGGGTAAAAATCATTCTCTGATGACGTCTAACTTTTATTTAGGGGACATTTTTCTAATATTTTATTTTTTATTTAAATTTAATTTTAAGTTCCAGGATATATGTGCAGGATCTAATATTTTAAATATGTCCCTTCTCTCCACTTTCTTAATTTCTCTGTAACACCTATTAATTGGATAATAGGCCCCCTATATTGACATATACTCTATTTCCTCATTTCATCTTTTATGCCATACTTCTCATCCATTTGTGTTTTGGCTTCCTGTTATGAAAACTCACTTACACTTTTACCTTTAGCCCTATTATTAGAATTTTAATTTATCTTTCTAAAATTTCAAACCTTTTAGCAGGGGTTGATGGCTCACCACCTGTAATCCCAGCACTTTGGGAGGCCAAGGTGGGCGGATTGCTTGAGCCCAGAGTTGAAGACCATGCTGGGCAACATGGTGAAACCTCGTCTCTACAAAACAATACAAAAAATTAGCCAGGTCTGGTGGCGTGTGACTGTAGTCTCAGCTACTTGGGAGGCTGAGGTGGGAGGATCATCCGAGACTGTGAGGTTGAGGCTGCAGTAAGCCAAGATCCCACCACTGTACTCCAGCATGGGTGACAGAGTGAGACCTTGTCTTAAAATAAAAATAAAATAAAATAAAATAAAACTTCAAACCTTCTTGTTTTTTGATTGTTCCTAAGGGTAGCATAACTTTTAAGTATATATATTTTTACATCTTTCTGTAGATATTAAGTTTTATCTTTTCTTATTAGTAGCTTTCTTACTTGCTTGTGATATAAGATAATTTCTCTTCCCTGAATTATCTCTGTTTCTCCAAGTTTTCTTTTAGCTTTGTTAGTTTTCCATTTTTTTAAATGTTGTTGATTTTCACAGAGGCATTCCTATTGAGTCTTCAAACTTTCTAATATGTTTCCAATACAATCCGTTTCTGTCTCAATGAATCTGCCTTAGTTCTGGGCCAGGAAGAACTCTGATTATTTTATCTCATATTTATCCTACCTCATGAGGCAATTATGATAAAGAAGTAGATCTAAATAGTTTGAGAATGCCTGCAAGACTGTTCTTAATGTTATTCTTGATGCCGCCCTACAAAACTGTACATGTTCAGACCAGCTAGAAGAAAACCTAGCCTGAATTACTCAGAGATGTTTCAAAATACGGTTCTATTATTTTCCATTGTTATGAAGAACTTACCTGAGCTAAGAAAACATCACGGGTGAAGCCCACTGGAGATTGAACAGATAAGAATAAGTTCTATTCAAGTGGTGCCTCTAACACACTTACACTCTCTCTAGTGTTTTGTGTGGGACAAATATGGCTCCCAGTCTTACAACATTTGCATTCATTACTTGAGAGGCAATGATCTAACTGAAGTGCTATTATCATTTTCTTTGATAGGAAAATAGAAAAACTCTAGCCCCAAATCCTAATCAGAATTAGATTTATCGAGAAGAAAAGTTGTCATGAACTTTGTATTCCTAATGAGAAAGCATAAGAAGATCTATTTTTATATCCATACATATATGATGTAAGCGGCTTCAAATTCAATGGAAACATATCAAAAGGCAATAATGGCAGTTCTATTAGATCATTGCCAGATTCAAAAGGGAAATAAAATTTTATAAATCTGTTTTACATTCAAACGAGCAGAAAGATGTACTGAAATCAGGTTTCCTTTTGGAATTGCTTTACTGGTGTCAACACGTCATATAATTTCTTCAGAAGAAAAGCAATTTGGTCTGAGAACACCTGCAAGTCTCTAGAACCCTCATCCTAGTATGCTACTGCAAGTTTTTAATAAGTTTAGATGTTCTCACAGATTGTGACATACCTTTGTATTATGAGCTAACAGTATCTCTGTATTTAGAATCAGCCTGAAAGGGAAATACGTGGGCTCTTTGAACACACACTGGCAATCATTGAGGTCAGGGACCTACAGGGACTTTCATCCCAGCGCCTTGTAGGATTTCACTAACTTTTACGTTATATTGGAGGAAGAGACTAAGATAGAAAAATAGAAGTTATCTTATTTTGCTTACTTTATTTTATCTTCCTGTCTGGTGACTCCCAGACAGTAAGTCTACTCATGAAGGAGTTACCTTTATCTCCATTTGCTGCAGAGGTCTCAAGGGACCAAGGTAAGTCACCCAAAGCCCCACAGCTAGGGAGCAGCATGGTAGGAATTCCAACATATACACCACGCTGCACATGGAGACATGGCGTATTCGGATGTGGCCATGGGGCCTGGTCACTCGAGGGTAAGGGTGATGGTAACCAGGCAAGGGAACCCTGAAGAGGCTTGAAGGAGATTTAGAGAACAGTCCGTTTTCCCTTTTGTCCAAGCCCAGACCTCATCTGGACTCCAGCTCATTTGTCTGGGCTGCAGAGCTGTCCTTCTCTTACATGACTCCCTGGTTGATGCTTTCTTGGTGAATGATTAGGTGAGGTGTATCGATGTTTCCTGAACTGTGTTGCCTCTGCAATCATTAACATGGCCCTTTATCTCCTCTCTTGTCATCCCATCTTCTTGCCTTTGAAGCCAGTTATGAAAGAGATTAAGTCCCAAGCACTATGTCTCAATCCTAGGTCTTCCCCAGCACGTGTCGGCGTTGATTTAGTGCAAAGGTGCCCCACTTTCTACCTTCTCTGGGAGCTGGATCTGGGCCACACGGGCTCCCCACATCTAGTCTGTCCTCAGCAGCCTTTGCCCCAGGCCTGCTAGAGAGCTCTATGGGCCCTCGCCTTGACCAGGTCCCTTTCACACTCAAAGGCTTTGCAGCTCTTCACTGACTCCAGAACAAGGTCTGCATTTCTTGCTGGGGACACCTCAGGACACCTCCATGAGAGTCTCTTTGCCTTTCCTGACCTAGCTCCTATGCCCCCTCCAAGAGTCAAAGACAAAGCTTTGCCACTCCCTGAACACACTGTTTTCCTGCACTGGGTCTTTGCTCCTGTGCTTCCCACCCAGGACACCCTAGCTTTCCCTCTCTGCAGTCTAAATGCTGTTTTTTTTTCAAGTCTGGATCCAATGCCAGCACCTCCATCCAGTCTTCCCTAGCCTCACAGATGTGGCTCCTATGACAATATGAAGGTTCATGTACCCCTGGGAATGAGCCATGAGCCCTTCTGAATGCTTTACCTGGGTGACTTCATTTCCTCCTTCCAGCTGGTGAGGCAGGGACTAGTCTCAGGTGACGAAATCGAGGTTTAAAAAAGTCAGCTTCCCTGAGGATCTGACCTGAGAGTGCCGAGTTGGGATGCGGACCTGCGTGTGCCTGGGCTCACGGCCCTCGCTTTCCACCACTCTGGGATGCTGCAAAACCCTTAGTGATTCGTGTCACTCGCTGTCCGTCCCACTGTAAAAGCCTCTGACGTCCTGTTAAGCAGGAGACTGGCCCAACTCACCTTTGTTCTACCAGCTGATTCTAGTATGGATTAGGCATGGAAAAAAAGTTAGAAGAAAAGGTAGGGTTCTTCCACATGGAAGGGCAGAAGCATTTGTGACAGGGCTCCCCCTGTGGCCTGCTGGGCTGTAGGGATTTTTCCCTCTCTCCTCCTCCTTTGCCCCAGGGCCTCCTGTCCCTCCCTGCTTGAGCCCCCCACCACTGTCCAGCGGCCACAGTGCTCAGGGGACCTGCAGTCCTCTTCCTGCTTCTCTTCTTCCATCCAAGCTGCCTTGAACTCCTCACTTCCATGTGCCTTTCCTTGTCTGGGCTCCTCTGGGTTGGAATATTTGTCTTCCGTCTTTGGCACTGCGACTTAGAAATGAAGCCCAGCCTCATTGCCTTAGCTGAGTGCAACCAGCTCCTCTATCTCCGCTCTCTGATGCTTCCAGCATTTGCAGTCAGTCCTGTGTCCAGGCTCTGAATCATGGGCTGCCAGGCAATTGATCCATTCCTCCATTAGCACGTAATTTATCAAGGTCTTATATTGTGTGGGGCCTGGTAGGGCTGCAATGAACGAAGAGTCATGGTCCCTGCCTGCATGGGTCCCTACAGTCCAGTGTAATAGACTCTAATTGGTTAGTGGGTGTTGTTCTGTCTCCTCATGTAGACTGCCAACTCCTTGCTGGCAGGAACCTATTTTCTGGTTCTTTTGGGGTCTCCATGTGGCTTAATACAGCACTGGCCATAACATACAGCCAGTAGCAACAGATAATATATAATGAGTTATAAAACATTTACAGTTTAAGAAGTATTTTTCACATGTATGATCATATTTTTAAACTGAATCTTTAGTCTCGTGGAGTGGGGAGAATATGACTGAAGATTGTGGGTTCTGAGTAGCTTAATGATCTTATACTTCTTAAAATCCTTATTCAGTAAATGTTGTTCAGCCTTTATTAAGGGAGGATGGGGGAAACTGTCTTTTTGTTTTTGTTTTTATTTTATTTTTTTTGTCCAGAGCAGGGAATTTATATGCACTGACTCATATGATGTTGGAAATGTTAATTTTTATAAAACATGTACGTGTTTAAAAAGAGTCCTGTAGAAAGACTTAGAACGAAGAAAAACTGTGTCTCTATCCTTTCTTACCCCTGGGATGGTTAATTTCATGTGTTAACTTGATAGGGTCAAGGGATGCCCAGGTTTTTGGCTAAATATCATTTGTGGGCATGTCTGTGAGGGTGTTTCTGGATGACATTAGAATTTGAATTGGTGGGCTAAAAAGAAGACCACCCTCCCCCATATGAGTGAGCACCACCTACATCACCTGTTGAAGGCCTGAATAGAACAAAAAGGCGAGGAAAGGAGAATTCACTCTCTACTCCAGTTAGGACATCAGTCTTCTTCTGACCTTGGACATAAATGCTCCTGGTTCTCAGGTCTTAGGTCCTGGACTCACACCACTGGTTCTCCTGGTTCTCAGGCTTTCAGATTCAGACTGGAGCTTCACCACCAGCCTTCCCGGGCCTCAAGCTTGCAGACGGCAGATGGTGAGACTTCTCAGCCTCCATAATTTTGTCCGCCAATTCCTTTTAGTAAATCTCTTCATATATATATATAAATCTCCTGTTCTGTTTCTCTGGACAACCCAGAATAATATACCCCCATTCTACTTCCCAGAGAGAACCAATTTTAACTTCCTAATGTTGTTTCTTTGAGAGAAATGTAAATAATTGTGGGCAGAGGACAGACCATAGTAGATTGCAAATGTGGCCACAAAGTCCTCCTAACTGGTTTTGTTCACCACGTGGCAGCATCACTTTGCTGCTCCTCCTCCCCCATCTGGAGGCAGAATTTCCCCAACCTTTGAATCCAGGCTGAACTTCTGACCTCCTCTATTCAGTAGTATAAGGCAGAAGCAACATCTTATAAAGTTGGAGAAGCCTTGCAGCTTCTGCTGTTGACCTTTTGGGATACTGTCCTGAGACTGTCATTTAAGGAAGCTGGTCTAGCCTACAGAAGAATGCGAGGCCACATAGAGGAGAAGTGATGCGCTTCAGCCATCAGCCGGCATCAACCACCAGATATGCTAATGAGACCCACTTGGAATGTCCAGCCCAGCCATGTCTCCAGCCAAATGCTGCTTATGGTTGAGCCCAAGCAAAATCAACAGCCAAGGAGGAGCTGCCCAGTTAACCCACAAAATGATAAGAAATAACATAGTTGTTTTAAGATACGAATCTGGCTTTTTTTTCATTTAGTTTAGGCATTGTTTATTAATTTCCCTCTATGACAAATGAAGATTCAGTTCATTGTTTTACCTGTTCTACCACATACCCTTACTTTGTCACACAGTCTTGATTTCCCCATTCATCATCTTTGCCACCTTGAAATAGTTAAGCTTACATTTCTTGTTCCACGAATAATAATATCTGTCGACTTTCCACTTTCTAAAAAGATGAAAACGTTGTTGTGCCCTTCATTCTTTCTACCCGTGCAATCCTCTTTTACCTTCCAGTTTCTTCGGGTTTTACATTTTCTTTCCTGCTTAAGGAAGCTTAATTGAAGTATAATTACACTTTAAAAAAAGTGCAAACTGTAAGTGCAAACAGTTTTTGCCAAGTGACCACACCTCTGCAATCAGTACCTAGCTCTGGAAATAGAACTTTATCCCACTCAGAAGTCCTCTAGTTTCCCTCCCACTTTCTACTTTCTACCAAATGTCACCATTATCCTGACTTCTAACAGTATAAGTAAGTTTAGCTTGCTTTTGAATTTTTATTTAAATAATGATTATACATTATGTTCTCTTTGGCAGATGGCTTCTTTTGTTCAACATTATATTTATGAGATTTATCCCTATTGTTAACATACTCAGACGTCATTCCTTCTTATCGATGTATGGTATTTCATTGTATGAAAAGGTTACACTTTAATCATCCGATCTAATGTTGTTGTACGCCTAGGTCTTTCCAATATTTAGACATTAGCAATAGTACTAAAATAACATTGCTATACGTATTTTTTGATGAACTTATGTATATATTTCTATTGAATACATACCTAGAAGTAGAAGTAGTAGGTCATAGGGTGGGTGTATGTTCAGCTTTACTAGATAGTGTTAGTTTTCCAAAGCGGTTGTACTAATGTGCGCTCCAGCCAGCACTGTGTGAGAGTTGTACTTGCCTTTCATCTTTGCCATCATTTGATATAATTTGATTTTTTGTTATAGTATTGTGGTGGGTGGGTAGTGGTGTAAAACTGTGTTTTTAATTTGCATTTGTCTGATAGTCTCATTTTTTATGCTCCTTTAATGGAGTCATCTAAAATTGTTCATATTTTATTTGTTTGTGCTGACATATGAAATAAGCAGTGTTTTATATATGTGACCTTGCATTCAGTGACCATGCTAAATTTACTTAAGAAGTCTGAAGTTTGTCTTTGGATATTTTTAGATTTTTATGTCCATAACCATATTGTTTGTGAATAAAGTAGTAGTAGTTTTTTCTTCATAATCCTCATGATTTATTTTCTTGCCTCAATGCATTGGCTAGAACCAGTGCAATGATGAATGAAAGAGAAGATTCTCTCATCCTTCCATCCTTGACCCATTTCTCATCTCAACATTTTACCATGAAGCAAAGTGTTTGCTGTGGATTTTTGTGTAGATACTCTTCAGCAGACTGAAAAAGTTTACCTTTATTCCCAATGTAAAACAGAGTTATTATCAATTGCTTTGCTGTATCTGTTGAATTGCCATACATTCCACCCCTCTATTTCTGTTGTTAATGTGGTGAATCAAATGAGTTGATTTGCAAGTATTAAACCACCTTTGAATTACTAGAATAATCCCTACTTGATTGTGATGTTTGATCTTTTTTGTATATCACTGGATTTGATTTATGAATACTTTGTTTAAAATTTATGCCTCTTTGTTCATGAAGGAGATTGGCTTGTGGGAATCCCAAGAGCCTAAATGTGGCTACTTTTATCTGGAGAAATTTTGCATACCAGGGATATTTCAGCCCCCTTTAAGAGTCCTCACTCATCTCTACTAAAAATACAAAAATTATGCAGATGTAGTGGTGGTGCGTGCCTGTCATCCCAGCTACTCTGGAGGCTGAGGCAGGAGAATTGCTTGAACCCGGGAGGTGGAGGTTGCAGTGAGCTGAGATTGCGCCACTGCACTTCAGCCTGGGCAACAGAAGAAAAACAAAAACAAAAAAAGTCCTAGCTCAATGGTGGGTGACTCTCAGATTTAGCTCACTTACTTTTCCATGGGTCGGGGTTTAGTCTTCAGAAGGCAGAGCTGTTACCGACTTTTGCCTGTGGGTCAATTGGGCCTTTGCATCATCATAATGCATCTCATTTTTTTTTTTTGGTAACAGGCAAATTTATATATACAAGATAAACATGCAAAGGGACAAAATTACCCAACTAGAAATTGTGCTTGCATACCTGCAATTTTCCCACATTTTGTCTATGCTTTGTGCTTGCGTCAAACACCAGTTGAAAAATGAAAGTCACGATGCTCAACGTAGTGTCTCCTGGAAGGCCACATAGCACACACAGCCCTCAACTTTTCTCTTCCCCCAGTTTATCCATATAACCTACAAGTATGTATTGCCTGTTCTCCCAAGCTTGTATATTTGTTTTGATCTAATTTTTTGAGAGAACATCCCAAACATGATGAAACGTTCTGGCTATATGAATCCAAGTAGTAAACAAGGGAAAGCTTTAAAGTATTGTAGAGAAGCTTGGAATTATGACCTAAAAAGAGACGAGAACATGGGATAGCCAAGAAACAAAGGAGCCCATGTTGCATGCCGCCAGAGACAGCAAAGAAAATAAAAGCGAGGAGAGATGATCACATCCCGGTTATCATCGGTGCTAATTGGGACTGGGAAGTGTTTGCCAAGGATTGGAGCTGCAGATTCCAGTGCTCAGAGCAGCAGGATGGCAGTGGGTGTCTGGCCACCTTTGGAGGTGCACATGCAGCTTCTTTGTGAAAGGAAGAAACTGGACGACAAAGATAGGGTTCTATTTTAAGCCAGAGCAAAAGAAAGAAATGAGGCAATGAGCCACAACCTTCCACCTCTGGGGTCACCACATCTTAGCCTGAGAATGACATTGTCCCTCCTTACTACCTCTTCTCCAGGACTCAGAAGCTACAGCATTTGACCACAGCAGGCACACTTAAATGTTTTGTCTATGATTACAATATTATTTATTTATAGAAAACAAAAAATGGCAGTAGCATTTATGTGTGTGTTTATTTACTTTTGTTATTACAGTTCGGTAAATTTTTTATGAGACTGTACAGGTTTGGAGTGTTTGCCTCCCGGTATGTCCTGTTCTTTTTTGATGCACAATTCCGTTGGTTGGTGGTTTTAGAACCATATACCGCACAAAGGATGAAATGTCTTTAAACTGATCACGGCTCACTCCTCTGTGCTTGGCACACTTTTCCTTTTTCTTTCTCTTTTCTCCCTCCTTTTCCTCCTTCATTTCTCTTTTTTTGGCTTTTGGTTTTTGGAGATTTCCCTCACTTTCTTGTGATCCCAGCAAGGCATTTAAAGTTACATTTGTTGTCATTTATGCAGGATTCAGTTTTTAGCAGCAGGACCTTTGAGAATATTTAATCTCCTATACTCCCAGAAGTGAAAGTCTCTCTCCACCTTTCCTCTTGCGTCAGGTTGTGGAAATCTCTCACGCATCGATGGTCTCTTTTGAGTCTCTTCATTGTCGTTGACTTTGTCCCTTTTCATTCCTTCAGTTTCATCTTAATGCGGTCTCTGGAGGGAGAAGAGACAAATGTGTGTGTTTTCACACATGACTCGGAACCGCAAACCAGAATTGGTTTTTTCAAACCTAAGATTTAAATATGCTCCACTTTGTTCATTAAAGGTTTTAATTGTGCGCAAAAAATGACACATTAAAAATAAAAATGTCAAACTGAGCTCTAAGGAAAAAAATTATCAGTCAGTTAATGAATTGCAAAGTAGTGAAAAAAAGTTAACATTTCAGAAAGCAATTGGCAGATTTTTAAAGCTTTTTTTTTTTTTCCCAAAAGTAAGTCTGATTTGTTGTATGTAGGGGCTACTGTATACATATTTATTTATTTTTATTTGTTTAAATCAGTAATGTGAGAAGGTAGCACTTTATCTTGAGATGATCTTTAGGGTTTTGTAACATTAATCAATCTCATTCACTGAAGATAGGGGTTACTCACATGGTCATGGCAACAAAGCTTTTTAAAAAATAATTTAGAGGTTGCTCTTTCCTGATTTCAGTGTCTGAAGAGTCCATGTTCTGAGCAGTATATTTCGCAGTTGATAAAAATACCTATGCATTCATTTGAGATGAACATTTAGAAATTCTCTTTCAAGTATGTCTGCAAAAATAGGATTTTCCACTAGCAGTATTTGTGTAATTCAGCTCTGTAGAAAACTCGTGGTTAAAGGAATCTCCAGAATAATTAAACTAGCTTGTTTCTGCAACATACCTTGGCAGTAATAGTTGTTACTGTGTTCGCCCCTGAGTATCAAAGATATTTCCTTACAGTGGCCCAAATTATTTTCAGGACAACAGCTCTCCTACAGAAATTGAGAGGTAATAAATCAATGGCATGCTCTTCCTCTTCAGAATCTAAAGGCTTTGTTTGTCATATTCTTCAAGTGCAAACCTAGTAACAGAAAAGAAGGACCGATGCTGGTGCCTAACTACTAAGTCTCTCTCTCTCTCTTTCTCACACACACATGCACACACACCCACACTTGGAACTGTGAATTTGGGCCGCAGTGTCACAAGGATGAGATACATGATTGGAGTCATTTCATCAGTCCACGCTTTGCTAAGGACGTTGGGCTATTCTTGCCACTGAAATCTTTGAAGATGTCTATTTCTACCCCTTTCCCACCTGGTTTCTTCAGTCTTTCTTTCAGTCATTTGATCTTCCTTTCCCTACCTAGTTATCTTCTATTCTTTATTAACTATGCTAATGTCATGCACCTTATGACACGAGGTGTTTGTGGGCCACAGGCCACCAGTGGTACTGTAAGTGCTGTCAGTTACATCAGTCACATCTGCTTAGCTCTATAAGCTGGAATTGTATTAAATAGTACCAAGAGCACACTTTATTACTGTTTGTGTTCAGAACCATAAAAGAAATGATCTGACATAGCAAAATCAAATATCACTCCACTTTGATTTCATTTTCACGGTTGGAATAGGAATCAGATTCTGCACAAGAAACTTATCAGAAACAGAACAACAACTGGCCAAGCCATGAATTCCCCTCGTCTGCCTCACCAGAGTAGAGGGTCTGCACTCATTTGATTAAATGATTTCTACTTTCCTACGGTTTATGTTACCTCTAAATTTTGAAATACTTTTACTTTTGAGACATTCTAACGTAAGTGAAATAATATAATAAAATCAATGCAAGGCCAGGCACAGTGGCTCACTCCTGTAATCCCAGGGCTTTGGGAGGCTGAGGCTGGCAGATCACCTGAGGTCAGAAGTTTGAGACCAGCCTGACCAACATGGTGAAACCCCTTCTCTAATAAAAATACAAAATTAGCTGGGCATGGTGGCACATCCCTGTAATCCTAGCTACTTGGGAGGCTGAGGCAGGAGAATTGCTTGAACCCAGGAAGCAGAGGTTGCAGTGAGCTGAGATCGTGCCATTGCCCTCCAGCCTGGGCAACAAGAGTGAAACTCGGTCTCAAACAAAAACAGAACAAGACAAAAAAATCATAACCAATGCACTACATGGAAGTGAGTTCAGGAGCTGTAACAGAACAATGAAAAATAGTGGTTTAAAAGTTAATTTTTTTGATCATAACAAGAACTTGGGAGGTAGGCAGTGCACAGCCAATGTGTATCTCGGAGCAGCCTCTGGGACCAGGCTGCTGCTTCTCACCGCTTCCCCACCGTCAGCATCACCCAAGGCAGCTTCCATCCCCATGGTCTGAAGAAGGCTGTGCCACTGTCAGGCAGGAAGCAGACAGGAAGGAGGCCTTCTCCATATAAAAAACATGGTAGTTGTTTTAGTGCATCAGGAAGCACAGTCAAGGGAATTCGCCCAAGCACAGTCAAGGGATGTAGGCAAATTCTATGTGATATGGTCCCTTCAGACTCCAAGAAACTTTGGAAAAGTGACATTACCAATCTCATCAAAATTGGGTTTTGTTAACAAAAAAGAGAGAGTAGATATTGGGCAAACAACTCATGAAAGTCTGCTGCTGCCTGCTATTAGGGTTTGATAGATGTTAATATTTTGCAAATTTGCTTCAGAGCCTTTGTCTTGTTTTGTGTCTTTGAAATAGGGTCTCACTATGTTGCCCAGGCTGGTCCCAAACTCCTGGGCTCAAGTGACCCTCTCTCCTTAGCCTTCTGAGTAGCTGGGATTGAATTACAGGCATGTACCACAATGCCCAGCACAGACACTTGTTTTCTTTTAAAGATGTGAAACATTACAAATAAAGCTGAAGATGTATCTCCATCTCTTTTTTCTCTCTTCTACCTCACAAGTAACTATTAACCTGAAGTTAATAGTTGACCATTAACCTGAAGTGTGCATAACTCCCAGATAATAGTTTTATACTTTAACTACATTTATAACTTTGATTTCTGATGATGTCAGGCTAGGTAAATCAAGCCCATCCTCGTGATAAATATACCTAAATTCTACCTAAACTATGCATGCATAAATATACTTTTTTCTAAACTATATTTAAAATCTTACCAAAATGTTATAGAACTGACAAGGTCATAAAGAGCTAGCAGGCCAGAATTTAAGGAGCAATAGGAACTAGAGAGGCTAGCTGAACACCAGCTGCACTGGGTACTGAGGCAACCCAGACTCCAGTGTCCTGGGGTTAAGCTAGGGGCAGATTTACTTCTGGTTTACCTTACCCTGGGGGTGTAGTCTTCTAGGATCAGCCTCATATGTAAGAGGGCCTCCTATTAGATTCCTAGTCTCCAGTTGGGCCATGGACTGTTATTTGTTTTTTACCTTTATGAAAGCTGAAGTCAGGCTTGCCTATATCAACAAAAGCCCTCAGAGCAAAAGCAGTTTCAATGCTCTGATGTCCTGCTTGCACAGATGGGCTATCGGTAAAGACAAGGACAGTTAACACTAGAGAAGCTATTAACATTCACAATTTCTCAGGTATGTTTCTCCTTAACCTTATGATTTTCTTCCTTCTACGTTTTTAAAATGAGTTGTTTTTCTTTCTCTAATATCTTACCTCATTGATTTTTTGAAATCAATATAGTTTTTTAAAGTTATGGATTTCTTTTCTATAAGTACTACTTTATTTACATTCCCAACATTTTAATATATGGTGTTTTATTATTTATTTATAAAGCATTTCTAGTTTGTTGACCCAAAAATTGTATATAAATATACGTATTTTTATAAACATATTTATTGAAATATATGATACATTCAGAAAAGTACATAATCATAAAAGAATAGCTCTATAAATATTCACAAAATGAACGTATCCATGTAAACACCATCCAAATCAGGAAACAGAACAAAAATCGGACAGTCTTTGTCTTTTAATTGAATTGTTTAGTCCATTTACATTTAAAGAAATTTTTGATGTGTATAGATTTGAGTTAACCATGTTATTTTACATTAGTTCTTTGTATCCTAATTCCTCCTTGATTTCTTTGTAAATAACAAACATTTTTTATTTTATTTCCCTCCTGTAATAACTTTTTAGTTATACAGCCTTGCATTATTCTTTTAGAAAATACAATAGAAATCCTTGACTTGTTATAGCCTAACTTATCTTAACAGTTTTACCACTTCCCAAGAAATGCAAGAAGCCTAGAATGATTTAACTACATTTTCCTCCCTCTTGCCTTTGTGATGTTGTTACCATATAGTTTACTTCCACATATGTATAAACTCCACAAGACTGTGTTTTAAATACTCAATGTTATTTCTACTTAGCTATATATGTGCTCTTTCTATTGCTTTTCATTTCTTCTTATAGTCCCATGTTTCTACCTAGGATCTTTAACTTATCAATTATAGCTTATTCATTTATTTGTTTATTGAGATGGAGTTTCTCTCTGTCACCCAGGCTGGAGAGCAGTGATACAATCTCTGCTCACTGCAACCTCAACCTCCTGGGTTGAAGCGATTCTCCTGCTTCAGCCTCCTGAGTAGCTGGGATTACAGGGGTGCACCACCTCCCAGGGGTAATTTTTGTATTTTTAGTAGAGATGGGGTTTCACCCATGTTAGTCAGGCTGGTCTCAAACTTCTGACCTCAGGTGATCCACCCACCTCGGGCTCCTAAAGTGCTGGGTTACAGGTGAGTGTCACCTATTTTAAAGTCTTTGCCTCTTAACATCAATATTTGAATTACGAATGGGTTTGTCTCTATTGTTTGTTTTTCCTCCGAGTTATTGGCCTACAAATACTTTGTTGTACGCCACTGTAGACATTTTTGAAAAGTTTAAAAAAGTTTCCAGAATGTTATGTTTTAACATAAGGAGTCCCCTCTTCCTCCCTTAGGCAGATAAGGCAAGGAGCTAATCATTTTCCAGTTATGCTTTGTACTGGTCAGGGATGAGTCGAAGTTTTTCTAAGACTTGTTCCATACTCCCAAGCTTTTGATGGAGAGCCTGATGGGTTTCTGCCTTTTCATTCCTGAAAAACTGCAGGAGATTCAGCTCCACCACTCCTCAAAATCTGGCATATATATTGAGAAAGAGGTTGACTGTGTGTTTGAGGCAGGCCTGCTCTCCAGAGCGACTTTGTCTCATATGGACTGGGAGACTAATGGAGATTTCATTCTGGTTTTGGAAGCCCTTGGCCTCGCTCCTTGGCTTTCTGTGGGTTAACCAGGACTCGATAAATGTTCCATGGAGAAAACCAGTCACATGTCTGGGGCTTGGGCATCTGGCATCGCATGACCGCCCAAATCCAGTAGATTCCCTCTGCGTGGGCCAAGCCCAATCCTCAGTCCATACACAGAACTGGCAAAAAAGAGGAGAAAGCTGCAGGCAATTTTCAACTCATTCAAAAGGGCTTTTTAAAAAAGTATTTGCTTCTGAAAATCAGAATAATCTAGTCATCATGGCTTCCAGTACTTGCTAATATCTTAAAAATACATTTTTGTAATTTACCCAGGTTTTCTAGTTGTTGAAGTGAGAACATGGGGCTGCCACTATCTGCTACATTCTGCCCAGGAGCAAAAGTTGACTTTCCTAACAATTTAAAATATACGACATGCATACTAAAAATTTTAAAATTAGTCAATGTCACTTCTCTTACTTTGAACGTTATAAAAACTTTAGAGGAGTAAAATTAACATTAAAAAATTTAGGAATGGCAAATACACAAGCAGCCACTACCCCTAGGACTGAGGCAGGTTCACATCTAGAAAACGGCCTTCTCCTAGGATGAAAGTCAGATTTTATTGAAAGAGGTGTGGTTGAGGACCCCTGTGTGGTGGAGAAGTCTTGTTAGGTCCCACAGTCTGGGTCTGGTAGACAGGCAAACTCCCTGCTAGAATGCTGGCAACACCACTAGCTGACCATCTGTTAGAATGCTAGTGATGAACTTTCTTGGACCCACCCACTGTGTTGCAGTGGAAGTCACGGGGAAGCCACCTGTTGGGGTGCCCATATTGCTGGAGACTGTGCACTACGTGTCTTTTACATACCACTTCCAGGGAACTAGTCCCTCACCTGCAAACTGCCCAGTGGCCACCACAGGAGCCAGAGAGTAAAGCAACGGAAACAGAAAGAGAAACTCCTTCCTCCTGCTGGTCCTTCCAGGGCCCTCTACTGTCAGGGAGTAAAATTGCACCAGCCGAGGTCCAACTCTATATCCCAAAGGAGAGCACAGAAGTATGGATTAAAAGCCGAGAGGACTACATGGATAATTGGCACAATTTTCTTTTGCTCACCCCTGCTACTTGCACCCCATCCTCCCTGTGTTCATAGTTTGATTTCTGAAGTACATCCTTTAGTAATTATTTTAGCAAGGGGCACTAAATAAATTTTCTCAGCTTTGTTCATCACAAATTGTCTTAATTTTACCCTCCTCCTTGAATAATAATAATTTAGCTGGGTATTAAATTCTATACTGGCTAGTTATTTTCCTGTGTACTACAAAAATATTATTTCATGTCTTCTTTAGCTGTTATTAAGATTTTTGCTCTTAGTTTAATTATTTGTAGATAATCCGACTCGATTTAAAGGTTTTCTCTCTGTTTTTTTCTGGTCTAGAGTTTCTTATCAGTGTTCCATGTTTTTATCTTATTTGGGAATCTCTGTTTCTTCAATCTGCGTAGTCATTTTCAGAAAATTTCTAATTCACTCTGTTTTGTCCTCCTAGAACTCCTGTTATCTGCATTTCAATGCTTTTAATTCTTTTCTCTATGTATTGTATGAATATTTTCACCTAACTTTCTGTGCTGAATTCTGTGCAGATTACTCACTTCCTCTTGCCCACTATTTTCTCTACAGCTATGTTTAATCAGCTATTAAACTCATTCTTTGAAGGTTTGTTCTTTCATTTGTAAAAGGTTTATTTGCTTATTTTTCAAATCTGCCTGTTCTTGTCAAGTCTTTCCTTTTTCTACTAATGTGCTAATTTTCTTATAAGCATACTTATAATGTTTTCTTTTGGATCATTTTATTATCAGCATTTACTTTAGTTCTAAGCCCATTCTAAATTCTGTATCCTGAGTATTTTTGTTCTAAGCCCATTTAGTTGTAAGCCCAGTTCTAAATTCATCATTGTATTTTACTGTATATTTGACAATACTTAAAGGTTGTTTTCTTGTGAGTTTTTAAATTTTGGATTGGATGTATATTCAGCATTCTGCTTTTTGGAGAATGCCATGCAAACTTGGTTGAGGAAATAACCCTTCATAATGCTTTTGTGTTTACTCATGCTAGGTAATATAAATTTGTATCTTTAATAGCATAGGCCAGAGATTTTTGATGTCTCAGTGGTATCAGTCTGGGTCTAATCAGGAGACAGAAAATGCAGCAGGAGCGGTCGAGAGAAACAGACCTCTTGAACACCAAACTGGGAAGGAAGAAGTTTACTACTATTATTATTATTATTATTACAGCTGGGAGCCGGGCGACAATTTGTTTAAATGACCCAGCTCAGCTAACAAAGAGAAGCTCTGTCTTTACATAGGCTCACTCTCTAGATATTACACATGAAAGGATCTTAGGTTTACAGCCTTAGAAATCACATATGAAAGGGTCTTGGGTTTACAGTCTTAGAAATCATATATGAAAGGGTCTTGGGTTTGCAGTTTTAGCAGTTACATGTGAAAGGTTTCTGGTCTCCAGATGGAGGAGTGGGATGGGGGTTTGATCTTGTTTAAGTAAAAACAGTGTCTTCCGGAGAGACTCCCCCTTACCATGCCTGCTATTTACTGGAAGGTGATTCAGGAGGCGCCAGTCGGCCAGCCTTTTCTTCTATTGAAATGCAATGTGGAAGTCAAGGGGGAGGTGATCCTAGATGCCTGGGTCTCCTTCCTCAAAACCACACATAATAATTTAAATAAGTTTACTATAAGGCATTATTAAACTATGATAATAGAGCAACTAAAAAGATGTAAAGGGACTACATTGGGACTCTAGGGCTGGGAGAGAATACACAAGAAAGGGCACATTTGGAAAGGATGGGGCCTCCTGAGGCTGGGGTTCAAACCTCATTGGCAAAGATGTGGCTGCAGCTCACAGGAAGGAGAGGAGCTTGCCACGGCCCATCCACAGTTGCTGGGCAAACAGGTAACAACCTCCCAGGTATAGCCACACCAAAGTGTGAAGTCTGGACCATGGAAAGGTGGTCACAGGCCTGGCTGGACCGGTGAGGTCACCGAGAGACTGTGCAGAACACCATTGGATGTCCCCCTTCACCCATCCTGCTGACCAACCATGCAGCAGCAGCAATAAAAAGCCAAACCCCACACACAGGAACCAGGAAGAGAAGCCCCTTTCCTCCTGCAATGTCCTTCTAGCGCCCTCTGCTGACAAGCGTGGTATGATGCTTACTGCGAAGGGGAAAGGCTTACAGTGTTCAGACTGTGATCACAGACCAGGTATTACAAGTTCCAAGCTCAGAGGCAATAAATTAATAAATGCTTCACTTTGTCATTCCATCTGGAATGGTATTTTTCCTTCTCCAGAACGTGAGCAAAGACACCCTTGATCTATGTGCCAGTAAATAGATTATTGTTAGTCCACCTTTCTTCTGAGAGTTCAGGCTTTAAGCAGCGGCCCTATTCCCACTCTCTACCTCATGTGGACTCAAGGGCTCCTTTCCTGTTCCCACAAGGGCACTAAAGCCCACGCTCCTAGAGACTGATCTCAGCTTCTCCTCATCCAATTTGGCAGCTGTTCATCACTTACTACTTTTCTTTTATGTTCTCTTTTCATTTTCATCACTTGGGAATTTCCCTTCCTTGGTTGTGAACCTCAGCTATGCATTAAAAGCAAAGTGACATACATTATACCTAGCATTTCTACGAGGTCTTAGAGGGAAGCTTTAGTCTCTGTGTCTCTGGCAGCTTAACAATACTTGTTCTCTTTTGTGACTTTCTGGGTCAGATACTTTTTTTTTTTTTTTTTTTTTTTTTAAAGGTCTGGCTTTATTACCCAGGCTGGAGTGCAGTGGCATGATCTCAGCTCACTGCAACCTCTGCCTCCTGGGCTCAAGCAGTCCCCTCACCTCAGTCTCTTGAGTAGCTGGGACTATAGGCATGTATCACCATGCCCAGCTCATTTTTGTATTTTTTGTAGAGACAGGGCTTGGCTAAGTTGCCCAGGTGGGTATTGAATTTGTGAGCTTGAGCAATTCATCTGCCTCAGCCTCCCAAAGTGCTGGGATTACAGGCGTGAGTCACTACGCCCAGCCTTAGGCCAGATAACTGCTTGAGACATGTGCTAGAAGATTTAAAATGTAAATAAAATAACCCTCACTGCAAGTTGCATTATTTTATTTTAGCATATCATCAGATCGTGGCTGCTGGTTTAGGTGATTAATGAGCTAGACTATCTCAAGCTTGGTGGAGTGCTTCTACTGTGGGTGTCACATGTGACTTTCATATGTGCATTTTAAAAACACTGCAGAGATGGATTCATGCCAGCAAGAGGGATCTAAATTTCCATCTGAGGGCTCTGCATACTTTGGTGGGTGTGTAACCAATTTCCATTTCATTAGTTATGTAAGATGTGACATAACTCATTAACTGGATCCGATCCACATTTCTGATTTATTTTGGCAATGTATTAGCACAACATGTAGATTATGCTAAGTGTTGGCCTTCCTGTAGTTTAATTTTGGAGGTTGGTATATCGTTTTACTGGAGAAACTTGGGCTCTAGAAATGTAAGGAGACTTTCCTTGGAGCTTCTGACACATTTTGCATACATCTAGACTATAGTGCCTATCAATTGCAATGTAATTTTTGTTTACTTGCTGACATTCCCTTCAAATTAGATCTTTGAGGATGAGATCCTCTTATCTGCCCCAGGGCCTTGCACAGCTACAGAAAGGAGATAATTAAATAATTTTTGAATAAAACACATTTTGCCTAGGATCATACAGCTAGAGGTAACTCAGCATAATTTGTGTATGCAGCCACTATACTCTAGTACTTTAACTGCAGCAAAAGGGATGTGAGGGAATTGTGGCTGGGTAGGTAAGCAGAGTCCAGACCTTGGAATATTTTGTATACCATGCTTGGATTCTTGAGTTCTCTTAAGGCCATGGGGAATCATTCAGGAGTTTCTATCTGAAGGGTGAGATGATGAGAAATACATTTGGAGAGATCAATTTCTTGGTTTTATGTAGACCATATAACCATATAAAGAGCCCTTATGAAATATTGGTGGAATGAGAATGGATATAAGAATGAATCAGGAGGTGCACCTTGACTCTCCGCAGTACACTTTGGTTCTATTGTCTGAAACAGAATGCTCTCTGGGAGGTGTGATGGATTGAATTGTGGCCCCTCCAAATTCATATGTTGAAATCTTAGCCCAGGACCTCAGAATGTGACAGCATGTAGAGATACTAAAGAGGTAATTAAATTAACATGAGACCATTAGTGTGGGTCCTAATCCAAACTGAGAGGTTTCCTCATAAAAAGAAAAGATTAGGAGACAGAGAGAGACACTAGGGGTGAGCATGCACAGAGGGAGAAACGTCTGAAGAGGCAGCAAGAGGGCAGCCATCCGCGAGCCAAGCAGAGTGGCCTCAGAGGAAACCAACCCTGCTGGCACCTGGATCTTGGTCTTCCAGCCTTCAGAACTATGAACGAAGAAATGTCTGTTGTTTGTCACCCAGTCTGCAATATTTTGTTATGGCACCCTTAGCAAACAAATAGAAAAGGCTTTATAGGCTGGCTCGGCGTGGTCATCCCTACCTACTTTGCAGTAAAAGCTGTAGGAGTGATGGTGAAGAGGTGTTGTCACTAGAGGATTCAAGAGAGGTGGCAAAATGCAGTAGGAGGAGTTTCCATTAGGCATAAAAACACTTCCTCAAGTGTAGGAGATGAAGTATTAGAATGTCTGTCCAAGACTTTCCAAGATTTAAAGAGAAGGTTGATCAGATTTTGGTAGATTCCTGCCTGAAAGTAGAGGAATTCATTAAGTGGCACTATGAGATATTTTCTAGCCTTCTGGATTTTTATTAATTACTTAAATTATTTATTTAGCATTTATTAAACATGCAAATGTACTCTGCATTGGGGCAAACAGCCTGGTCCTATTCTTGAAGTTTATCAAGTAACCCAAGTAATTAATTAGTTAATTAACTTCTACTAGTTAGACATAGACTTTGCCCTCTGCAATGTAACAGTTTCGCAAAGAAAGACAGACATGAGGCTCATGCCTGTAATCCCAGCAGTTTGGGAGGCCGAGGCAGGTGGGTCACCTGAGGTCAGGAGTTTGAGACCAGCCTGATCAACATGGTGAAACCCCGTCTCTACTAAAAATACAAAAAAAAATAGCCAAGTGTGGTGGTGTGCACCTGTTATTCCAGCTAATTGGGAGGCTGAAGCAGGAGAATCACTTGAACCTAGGAGACAGAGGTCGCAGTGAGTCGAGATCACACCATTGCACTCCAGCCTAGACAACAGAGCTAGACTCCATCTCAAAAAAAAAAAGAAAAAAAGACAGACATGAAAATAGGTAATCACAAAATAGCACAGTCAGCGCTATAACAGGGATATTACGATTATGCTGTGGGAACACAGTGTACCTGGGGAATAAGAAAAGGCTTCCCACAGGAGGTGATTTTAAACAGGGTCTTAAAGTGCGTATAGGTGCTCAACCGGCTAATAAAGACACCAGGGGAGGAAGAACATTCTAGACCATGGGAAAACCCTGGACAAAAGCTCAGAGATATGAGAGGGCATAGGGCTTTTGTGGATCAGTGAGAACTGCAGTGGGACAAGACGCATACGGTAGGAACAGAGAGCCATGAGCAATGCCACTGGGAAAGCAGGCTTCTGCCAGTGGTGGAGGACCTGGGACTCCATGATTATGCCCCTGACACTAATTTTCTAGGCAATGGCGATCAGGTGGGTGAACGGGATCCCTGTAGCCACTGTAGAGGGACCCAGCTCTCCAATGGATCGTCCTTGCTACCCATTGGCTGTTTCTAATGTGACCATGTGTTTGGCCTTTTGGCTGCATTGCCTGCTGCCTTGACTCTCTGGGTTTCTGCCCCTTTTCTGAGTTTGTCTCTGAATAGAGTGAGAGGGATGAAGTAGGAGAGGAGGTCAGGCTGATGAGAAGGGACAGTTATGTAGGCCTAGATGACCACTGTGAAAATTTGGCTTCTTCTCTAGAGCTTTTGGAGAGCTTTGGGCAAGGAGTAGAAAGATAGGTCTTAGGTTCGAAAATGATCATTCTGGATGCTCAGTGGAGAAGAGACTGTGGACAGCTAAGAGTTGAAGCAGGAGTTCCACAGAGGCCAGAATGATGGTGTTCCTTTGAGGAGGGATAAAGACACTTTCGGTTGCATGAAGGAGAATTGCATGGCTTCAGGTGAGAACCCCAGGGGAGGGGGTGGCTGGGAGAACCGAAGTAAGGAAGCAAAGGCACACCTGGGGGTTGGGAAGCCTCTGGACACTGATTAAGGTGGACAGTTCCTCTTTGCTTTGCTATCAGTATTGAATTCTCTCCCTACTTGGGAGGGAAGAGAGCCTGTCATTGTGTGTTGTAAGGCAGAGCTGCAGCCTCCTTTAAAGTAGCTCTCGGCAGAGAATGTCAGAGAGAATGGGCTGAGGACCTAGTCTCAGCCAACTGGATTGGATGTCCACACCCAGAACCCTCCATCTCACTGGAATAATCCACAAAAGATATTCCATCAGCTGAGAAATTCTTTATGACTGCAACAAGGCGAGGCCCTTGCTAGCAGCAATGATACCTGAGGTGATATCTCCAACAGAGACCCCTGCCCTTGGCCAGGCTTCCTCTCTCTCATCCTGTCCCCTGCAGGACTGGATGTCCGGGCTTTCCCAGTCAGTGCTGTTTCTTGCAACCAACAACCCTGCAGATCCAATGGCGAAAGGCATTTTTTTACCCCAGAATTTTGCAGAGTACTACTTTTTGAAGCAAGTCAGTTCTAATTACAGCAACCCTCACTCAAGATTAGATAGGGGGTGAGAAGAGGTCACAGAAGCTATTCAGTAGAAGATTGTATTTATATAGGAGGAGAGCGGGGGTGAGAACAAAGGCAGATGCAAGGATGACATGAAACAAATTAAAATGTCTTATGCGATCAGTTAGAATACCTCAGTAAAATTGACACATGATTTTTGTGACTTTTTTCTTTTAAATTTATTTTAACAATTCTTTTGAAGAGAGCTACTGATTAAATATTAATTCTGTTCTTAGTTGAGTGTTCTGATTATGTAGAAATAGTTTCCTATGGACTAGAAAAGTTGAGCATACTTTTCACGGTTCTTTGCATCTCATCAGCTTTCCTAAGTGGAGGAAGCCTGATTTTATTATCAATTAGAAGCTTCACTTCCAAATCATCATTGTGGTTAAAGCACTGGACTGGAGTCAGGAGTTTTTAGCTGTGAAAACTCAGCTTCACTCCATGCTAGTAAGGAATTTGGAACAAAGGATCTCACCAGCTTCCCACAGTCCTAAAATTTTGATTCTACCTGAAGCTATTAAGATCTCATTAGGGCATTTTAAACATGCAGAAAAGTTTAGAAAATTAAGTAACAGACATGAATATATCATTATTTGGCTTTAATATAACAGTTTGCATTATTTGCTTCTGACTTTTTAGTTTTTAAAAAATTGCCATTTAATAAAAATTGGCTTTTTTTTGGTGTGCGGTCCTCGGATTTAAGACATTTTTTATTGCGGTAAAATGTACATGAAAGTTGACCAAGTTAACCATGTGTAAGTGTCCAATTCATGGTGTTAAGTACATCCACATTGTTGTACAACCATCACCACCATCCAGTTCTGGAACCTTTTCATCTTCCCATACTGAAACTCCATATCCATTACGCAGTGAGTCCCTTCCCTCAGTTCCTGGCAACCATCCATTCTACTTTTTTTGGTGAAATTGAGTCCTGTGAATTTTAATGCACTTGTAGATTTGCATTGCCGTCACCAGAGCTGGGATACAGGAGAACCCCACCACCCTAGCTCAGTCTATCCCCTTACAGTCCAGTCTTCCTCCTGACAACCACTAATCTATTCTTCATCACTATCATTTTGTCTTTTCGTAAATGTCACAATTGGAGTAATAAATTACGTGACCTTTTACTACCAGTTTCTTATGTGCAGCCTGATGCCTTCAGATCCACCCAAGTTGTGCCGTGAGGGCACCTACAGTTTGTTCCCATTTATTCTTCCCTGTGCACCTCTCTTCCACCCCAATCCTCTTCCTCCCTTGCCAAAGGGAGCCCCTGGCCTGAAGTCAGTGTGTTAGAGTCTCATGAATATTTTAATAGTTTTAGCTATGAAACAGTGTCTGTTTTTTGGTTCCTTAAGTTTAAATGTAAATAAATGGCATTATAACCTACAAACCATGCTGTAAAATGTTTCTGTAACTCATCGTTAGGTTTTTGAGGGATATCCACATTGGTGCCATGATAATTGCTGGGTTACAAACTTCACCACTCTGTGCTATTCTGTTATATGACTACGTCATGTATTCATCCATTTGCCTGTGGAGGAACATGTTTTTCCCTGTCTGTCTCTCTGTCTCATTACCTCATTCTGAAGCACAGTATTTGGTTTCCTCCTCAACCTCACCCCCTTCCCCAGGGCCTCCAGTCCCAAAGCAGGCCTTCCTGATGGTTAGGCATACCCACACTGGAGACAAATCCCAAATCTCATCTCCAAGCTGGCTGCTTGCTTGGCTGAGTACCTGGGCGGAGTCTGTGTCTGGATCCATTGACCCTTAAGTCCAAGGTGTTAACGAGGTTTCAATCCTGGATGTATGTTGCAATCTCCAAAGGAGTCCCTTTAAAAAAGAAAGAGGGAGGGAGGGAGGGAGAGAGAGAGAGAGATAGAGAGAGAGAGAGAGGAGAGAAGAAGGGAGTAGGAGGGGAAGAGAGAGGAGGAAGGGGAGAAAAAGGAGAAGGAGGAAAGGGAGAAGGAAACATGGGGAGGGAAAGGAGAGATAGAGGGAGAAAGAATTAAGTCAGAATTTCTGGGCAATGTTATTTTTCTAAGAACTTCCCAAGTTAAAGATACAGCCAGGGTAACACATCCTTGATTAAAACAAACAAAACAATGTTCCAGGCAGCATTTTCTAGCTTTCTAGAAAGTTTGGGAGCCCTTACCCCTGACTCTCCACTCCGTCCGTTCCCTACCCCTTTTAGCCTCCAGGGCCCTGTGGGAGCCACCATCTGAGCCTGCTTGCAGAACCAGGCTCCAGAGCCCTGGCTTTGGTCCAGCTCCTGGTGGGCTTTCTTGTCGTTTCTGGTACACACAGGGATGTTTATCCGGTTTCTGAGTCTCATTGCAGTGTATAAATCTCCTCAATTTGTTCTTTATCTGGTATTTCTATATGTCGGAGCAAAGATGTTACCTGAGAGCATGAACTTACAGAAATGTTTCCTATCTCACTTCTGAAAACACACTTTACCCAGTGAAGGACTGCTATTGTACCTTCAAAGGAATTTATGCTGCCACGTTATAAATAGCTTCTTTTTGTGTTTTGACTTTTCAAAATGAAAAGTGATTGCTTTTTCTCATTTCAGAAATAATTCATGCTTGCAGTAAAAAGTTCAAACACTGTGGAAATGTATGACTTAGGAAATAAAAGAGTGTTCTGTAATCATCTCTCCACAGATAATTACCACAAATAACCTTGAGTCTACTTTTCCATATGTTTACCATATACATACTAACTTGAAAAAAAATGAAATTACATTGGAGAACTGTAGGACTAATTGATCTTTGCACTTAGTGTATCATGGAGAGTTTTCTGTACTTAGATAACTTATTTCATTATTTTTAATGGGCACACGGTGCTCCTTTGTCTGGTCGTACTGCAGTGCATTTACTGAGGGACATTTGAGATGTTTCAGTTTTGGCATCACAGATGATGCTGAATTAACCTTTCCTATATACACCTCTGTGCATTTATGCAAGGTCAAAAACTGCTTTATCTCTTGGAACAGAAGTGAATGCATTTGCAAGGGGAAGGAGAGAGCAGAGGGAGGTTGGTGCCCTTCTCAGCAGTCAGAAGGCAGTAGATGCTTGGGGCTACTTTAGACACTTGGTCCTAGGAGAATATATCTCCTGAGTCTCGAAACTGTAAATGCCATGCACACCATGACAGATTCTCTTCACACCACCCTCTCCTGAACCTTCTGGATTGCAGATGTCTCCAGAAGGTTAACTTGGAAAAGTTAGTGCAGTGGGGGTTTTGTTTGTTTGTTGGATCTCTAGATTGCTTATAAAGTGTAGTATTTTTCAAACTGCAGAGCTGTGACCCATTCATGGATTCTGAAATAAAATTAGAGGATTACAAACAAGCAATTAAAAATAATAGAATAGTACAGAAAATAAGAGTGCATCACGTGACGTAAGTGTCAGTACTGTTTACTCGAAATTTTATTTCAGGGGTGTGTGTGTGTGTGTGTGTGTGAAGTTTACCTAGAAGCAGAGCTCAATAAAAGAGATCTGGTGTGTGTGATCTGGAAAAGAGAGGGGAGCCGGCTGGGGCAGGAGAAGCTGAATGAGAGTGTGTGCTCTCAGCCTGGCTTCTGGGGCCCTGAGGCTTGAGTTGTTCCAAAAAGCCAGTGCTGCCTGCAGAAAGGGGCCAGCCTGTGAAGCCCCAGGTACACTATCAGTTGTGGGCTATGGCCTGATCTGTGGAGGAGGGGTGCATAACCTTCTGGAAAGTCAGCTTCTATTCTGCAAGGACAATTCTCCAGAGCAGGAGGCTGCTGTGATCTTCAGGTGCTGGGGATGAGTGAACCAGCCTGAATGAGGTTGCCAATGGTGTCCATACTGCAAGTGACAGACAACGTATTCCTTCTTAGTGTGGGTCACAGCAAACAAAGTTAGAGAAACACTGGATCAGAAGAACATAGTCTATCAGTCTGTGGTAGAGAAAATGAGGCCTTATCACCATGTTTTCCTGATTTCATTAGACAAAGGCAAGTTCCCACATATAAATGGAATTTTGTCCCCATGAGAGAAAAAGAGTCACCACAATTCCTGAATGAATCCAGAGACGGGAAAAATGCAGAAAATGTTCTTAATCAGTTAAGCTTAAGCCTTAAGGCCCAGCAGATATCTAAGGAGGCTTAGATCCTCTCCTGGCTTGGAACAAACCCCCCTGGAGGTGAGGTAGGTGGGCCCTTAGGGGGACTTTGAAACCCGCAAGAAGCATGACATGTGTTCAGGAAGCGTTAATTTTACTCAGCTATATATTTTAAAACTTGGGTAGTTTTTTTTTTATGACCATGAATATAAGATGTAACAGAATGTGAAATTCACATGAACTTTTCAGGTGAAGAATAAAATTACAAAGACATTTCAGATTATAGGTTGCCGCCTTGGACTACTCTGCTAGGCTCTCAGACATTCTCGTTCATTTGCCTCTGTAGTCAGGCAGTCAAGGAAAAAATTAAGAAAAGCAGTAGTTAGAGTCATTATCTTTCTCCTTTCAGGAGAGTCCAGTTAACTTGGTGAGCTGGGCCCTGAATCCTCCAGGCTCTGAACAGATGACATTCAGCCAGTAGACAGTCTTGGTCACCAATCCTAAAATACCAGAACTGTCTAGTCAGTCAAGATAGAGTTATTAAGCACCAATGAGGTGCTTGCATTGGGGTTAAAATGACAAAGAAGACAAACTGGCCTGCTCTGATGGGCCATTCTGGTGAAGGTTTATTTAAAATCAAATAAACAATGTGGTAGTCATTAGAACCGCACACCAAGCCTTTGGGCTTCCTGGTTGCCGGCATGACTTAAGAGGATACATCACTGAGGTCCCTTGTGGGTGGACCCTTAACCAGTTCCGGCCAATGAGTGGTGAGTGGAAGTGTGCCCTTCTGGGCTGAGCAGTTCGTGCAATGCTCTCTAAAGCTCTCTTTTCCCTCTGGCATCATGACCAGGGCAGCGCTCCTTATGGTCACTGCCCACCAGCCTAGTGCCTGAGCTGAGCCTCTTGGCCAGCCCACAAAGCACATGTGGTATGAAAAAGCTAGAAGTGTTTACTGTTTAAGCTCCTGAGATTTGAGGGTTGTTTATTACCGTGCTTTAGTCTAGACCACCCTGCTCGATATGAACCAACAAATTCAAATAAGTTCTGATAGCCGCTATGAATAAAATGAACAGGTCGCTAATAGCACATGACAGAGGGTGGCCTACATGGTCAGGAAATGCTTCTGTGAAGACACGAAATGTAAGCGGGAACCTAATCGATCCAGGCGACGTGTATTTCCATCATTGTTTTGCTCTGTTACTGAGAGGAGTGAAGTTGCCCTTAAGTCGTAGAACCAGGACAGGTAGGAAATAGGAGATATAAACTCGCTCAAGGGTGCATAGCTAATTGCTGGCAAAGCTGGTGCTCTAATGGCAGGATCTGGGCTTGGGTCCAGGCCCTTTTCACTGGAGCTGCCCTGAAGGCAAGTGAGTTGTCTAGGGTGCAACGCTGAAGGAGACATACTTTCTGGGCCCGCCCTGCATTTGCATGACGTGAGTCAGTGCCTCCCTAAATGTTGTGCCCTGGAGACTCATTCTAAAGCAGGCACACATCCTCAGGGTCACACAAGGGTGCGGAGGACACTCAAAGAGTGCCTCCTTAAATATTGCACCCTACACACCTTGCTGGCCTCACCCTAGTCCCAGCTCTGTCCACACCATTCCTCTTAGCGACAATAACAAACAAGCACACAACATTCAGGTGACTGTGGCTGTGTCCTTGGCATTCTGGGTATGTCTGCTGATCTGATCTGAAAATAGTACTACCCTCACTGAGATCCTGTGACAGACAGCACAGCAGTCACTTGAAGAAAGGCAAAGTGCAGTATTTGATCTGTCAAAAATTGGCTTTCCAAAGCCATTGGTGGGCAACTGAGTAAGGAGATGAGGGGGTGAGTTTCAGGAGTTTTAGGAAGATGGAGACTGGCCTGTACCCATCTTTCCCCTTGGCAGGGTAAAAAGCCTTTCATCTACTCTGAAAAGGATGGTTTCAATTGTAGAGAAGGAATGGAATGAAATGCATTCCCACAAGGTGTCAGTGACTCACAGCACCCTCTGTCCTGGAAGCGGGTTTGGTAAACAATAGAAGAGGCCAGCAGATGGTCTTTGTAGAGCAGCTCCTGTCTGCCGACACTGGGCTGGTGCTTTACAAACATTTAATCTCATTTATGCCCATTGGCACAATGAGGTTGGTGGTTGGTTTTATTATCCCCACTGTATCAGTCCATGTTCATGCTGCTGATAAAGACATACCCAAGACTGGGAAGAAAAAGAGGTTTAATTGAACGTACAGCTCCACATGGCTGGGGAAGCCTCAGAATCAGGACTTATTCACTACCACAAGAATAGCACGGGAAAGATTGGCCCCATGATTCAATTACCTCCCCTCAGGTGCCTCCCACAACATATGGGAATTCTGGGAGATAAAATTCAAATTGAGATTTGAATGGGGACATAACCAAACCATATCACCCACTTTACAGAGGAAGAACCTATCTCTCTGGGTCTAAATAACTGACCCTTTGAACATGTGTGTCTGTTACCCACTTGAGGACAATGGGCACAGAAAGGGTGAAAGCACCTGATTGGTGGCCAGAATTGCTGACCTGGAGGAGAGGAAACAGAACAGAAGAGGGACGAAGCCACCTACTTTACAAGGTTGTCAACCCAGGGTAATTTCACCCTGACTAGGGTAAAATTTACCAACTCCACCACCTTCTGGACCATTGTTCTTAGGAATTTTCTGCCAAGATTGGTGAATAAGTGGTTGTGTTTTTAACAAAAACCAATGTTTGCATAAACTTTCAGAGGCAAGGGAAGTCACCATTTTGTCACAATCTTATTGCATTCAATTTTACCAAGATATAATTTATAAATCGTGGAACTCACCTGTTGTAAATGGATGATTTGGGGTAAACTTACACAGCTGTGCAGCCACCACCACTCCACCCCTCCACAAGTTCTCCACAGCGCTTGGCACTCCCTTTCCTGCCTTCCCCTCCTCTGCCCCTCCCCACCCACTTCAGTAAATTTCTGCTTTCTGTATCTATAGTTCTGCTGTTAGTAGAAATTTTTTTTATAATGGAATCACATTGTACGTGGCCTTTTATGTTTGGTTCTGTCACACAGCGTAATGGTTTTGAGGTTCGACCACGTTGTTGCTGAGTGCCGTTCCATTGTGTGGGTATGCCACGTGCTATGGGTGGAGTGTCTGTTGTCTCCTTTAAAATTCATGTTGAAACTTGATCCCCCATGCAACAGTATTAAGAAATTGCACCTTCAGGTGGTGAGTAAGCCACAAGGGCAGCACCCTCATGGTTGGGATTAGTTCCTTATACAAGGGCTAGAGGGAACTAGACAGGCGCCTTTTGTTCTTTCCACCGTGTGAAGACACAGCATTCATGCCATCCAGAGGACACAGTGACAAGGTGCCATCTGAAAAGTAGAGATTGGGCCCTCATCAGACACCAAATTCTAGTATCTTGGTCTTGGAATTCCAGACTCGAGAAATGTGAAAAATGAATTTCTGTTGTTTATAAATTACTCAGCACCAGATATTTTGTTATAGAAGCACAAAGGGACTACAATACCACATTTTTTAATCCGTTCACTAATTGATGGACATTTGGATTGCTACCAGTGTTGAACTCTTATGCATAATGCTGCTGTGAATAGTCATGTACAAATCTTTGTGTCAACCGATGTTTTTATTTTTCTTGGGTACAAATCTAGGAATGGAATTCTGGGTTGTTTGGTGGATGTATATTTAACGTTTAGGAAACTGTCAACCTTTTTCCGAAGACAGTGCAACCATTCCACATTCCCACAGTGTATAGGAACATTCCAGTGTTTCCACATCCTTGCAAACACTTGATACCATTGTACTTCTTGGTTATAGACGTTTAGTGGATGGTCTCTCTCTGTGGTTTTAATTTGCATGTCTCTGGAGTCTGCTGGTGTTGAACATCTTTTCACATTTTTATTAGCCATTCATACATCTTTGGTAAAATATTTCTTCAAATCTTGACTACTAAATTTTAAGAATTCCTTTTTGTTTGGTTGGTTTTTGTTTTTAGACAGAGTCTTGCTTTGTCTCCCAGGCTGGAGTACAGTGACATGATTTCGGCTCACTGTGGCCTCTGCCTCTCAGGTTCAGGTGTTTCTTGTGCCTCAGACTCCCAAGTGGCTAGGATTACAGGTGTGCTAATTGCCTGGCTAATTATTGTATTTTTGGTAGAGACGGGGTTTTGCCATGTTGGCCAGGCTGGTCTCAAACTTCTGAGCTCAAGTGGTGTGCCTACCTCAGCCTCCCAAAGTGCTGGGATTACAGACATGAGCCACCATATCCAGGCCTATTTTAAGAATTCTTTATATGTTTTGAATATAAGCCTTTATCAGATATATAAATTAAAATTTTTTCTCCTAGTCTTTGGCTTATGTTTTAATTTCTTTTGAAATTAAAATGAATGGGAGGCATCTTTTGAAGGCCAAAGTTGTTTAATTTTGATGCAGTCCCATTTATCACTGTTTTCTTTTACAAATCATTCCTTGGTGTCATATCTAAGAAATATCTGTCTAAACCAAGGTCATAACGATTTTCTACGTTTTCTATTTGAAGTTTTCTATTTGAAGTTTTGAATTTAGCTCTTAAATTTAGTTCTAGGATTCATTTGGAGTTAATTTGGTGCAGTCATATCTTTTGAACCCTCCTCTTGACACATGAGGAAACTGACATAAAGGGGCTTGGCTCAGATTCTTTTTATTTTTTTAAGAGACAGTCTTGCTCTGTTGCTTGTGCTGCAGTGCTGTGGCATGATCACTATTCACTTCAGCTCAACCTTCTGGGCTCAAGGCATCCTCCTGCCTCAGCCCGCCGAGTTGCTGGAACTACAGGCATGTGCCACCGCACCTGGCTAATGAAAAAACTTTTTAAAAATAGAGACGAGGTCTCACTATGTTACCAAGGCTGGTCTTGAACTCCTGGCCTCAAGTAATCCTTCCTCCTTGGCCTCCTAAATTGCTGATTACAGGCATAAGTCAATGTACCCAGTTTCTCAGGTTCTTAGGCACACTAGTGGCAGAACTAAAGTAGGGAATTGTTAGAGTCCCTTTTACCCAAAGTATTTGCTCCTGTGGAGTTTATTCTAGTCCACATCTTCCACCTTTAAGGCTGTGTGATTGTTGTCTCTCACCTCTCCTGTGAGAAAGCCCGTCTAGTGTTTGAGCAGATGCTTCTTGACAGCTCAGGTTCACTGTGTCTGCTCCTTGACTCAGTGGAAGCAGTTGCTCAGTACCAGCCGTCATATACTTGGAAACAGCTGAGCTCATGTCACCCCCGTTTCTTCCAGCTAAATAGCTTTGGCTCCTTTTCCTCCCGGGGGCTGTCTCTGCCCCTTTCAATGCTTGCACTACTTCCTGACACTAATGCCCTGTACATGGCGGGTGCCACTTGGTATCTGAACATTATTACAGCTTTGAAAGCAGGGGATGGCTGGGAACATATCATCGGATGGATTTCCCAGAGGATGCTGGAGGGAAAACCGTTGCTGACTTCCATTCCAATTTGTCAAGCAAGACAGCTGGAATTACTAGGCCTTTTGTTTCCCAGGAGTCTCTTGGGGAGAGGACCAGGGCAGAGAGGATCTGTGAGAAAGGCTAGGCAGGGGAACCTAAAAATCAGACTTGTCACTCACTTATACATGCACAGAGCTGACACTTTATCCTCCCGTTGTACTTTTGGCCCAACTGTAACATCTGTCCTTTCTGCCAGGTCCTGAAAAGACTGCATCAGCCCTTTAGCAATTACCTGCCTCTTGATGAAGCATCAGAGCAGGTGTGCACACACCTACCAGCACAGAAAAACCTTAACATAAAGTTGAATACAAAAAGAAAGAGTCTAGCAGAATACCTGAGGCTGGGTAACTTAAAGAAAAAAAAAAAAGAGTCAAAGATCTGTAGCCTAACATGTATAATAGGAATTAAAACACAATGTCTTTTACATAACAGTACTATGTATTTTACAAGAGAATGTATTTGTACTGAGGTCATAGATCAACTATAAAACAGGTGTTTCATGGAAGGCAGGAGATTGGACTGGAGGGTGTGTAGTAGTTTTCTGTGGCTGCTGGAACCAAATTTCTACTAACTGGGTGGCTTAAAGTGACACGTTTACTTTTTCACTGTTCTGAAGGCTGGAAGTTTGAAATCTATTTCACTGGGATCCAATCAAGTGTTGGCAGGGCCGGCTCCCTCTGGCGGTCCTAGGGCAGAATCCATTCCTTGATTCCTCCAGCTTCTGGAGGCTGCCAGCATTCCTTGTGTTGTGGGCCACATCACTCTTGTCTTCATGGCCAGCATCTTTAACTCTCTCTCTGCTCTGTCTTCACACGGCCTTCTCTGTGTGTGTCAGATTTCTCTCTGCCTCCAAAATTTCACTAAACACATTAAGAATCATCAGATATAAAATTCTAGGTTGGAAGCCATCTTTCCTTAGACTTTTGAAGGCATGACTCTGTATTCTAGCTATAAGTGTTTCTAATGAGAAACCCAATGAGATTCTGATTTTGAATCTTTCATGTAAACATTCTGCCCCCACCCTCAGAAGGGCATAAAATCTTTCTGTCTCCTTTACCCTAAACTTTCAGATGATATGTCTTACTTCAAGTCTTTTTTCACTCATTTTGCTGATGCTGGATGGGTACACTCAATTCATGCCCTTTGCTTCTAGGAAATTCTCTAGAAATTCCTATTTAATGATGTTCTCCCTCCCTCTTTTTTTATGTTTCTCTATCTTGGACTTCTAGACTGATTCTTTAGTTTTCATATTTTTCTCCTGTGTTTTTCATCTCTGTCTTTTGACCTTGTTATTTCTTCAGCTTTGTTTTCCAATCCTTCTACTGTGTTTATAATTTCTGATATCATATTTCTATCTTTTTAGATTTTTTTTTGTTCTTTAACATTCCTTTGACAGAGCATCCCGTTCCTGTTTCACAAATGCAGTATGTCATCTCCCTGAAGTGACTGTGACAGCTTTAGTTGTTGAAGTTTTCTTCTTTCTGCATAGTCTCTTTCCTCCAAGTTGTTGTAAAATAAATTTGGGAGGGCCTATCTCAGAGGGAGAGTTTCCTCAAACGTGTGCTGATTCTTGTCCCACTTGCAGAGTGGGACATTGAGAAGCTGGTCACATTTCAGTCTCCAAATGAGATGTTTCCAATACCATGCCTGGAGAAAATAAACCTTGACACCAGGTCTGGGAGCTGAGGAGAGGAAGAGAGCTGGAATCTGACATTCACAACATAAATGTCCATTGAATTCTAGGTTGCGGTTCTGCTGCCCGTCTTCAGCCATGCCTGGTGTTCTTCCATGTAGAGACTGTATGTTACATCATTTTTGGGCAAAAACCACTGGTCTTTTGCTAGGGAGCAGCAGTTGTCTGGCTGGTCAGAGAGGGATACAGAGTCTGGGGTTGTAACTTGTTTGAAAAGACTTAAACAAACCTGTTTATAGCCTCCAACCTCTAGATCTACCTGGAGCCACTAATTACTGAGCCTTTTGGGGGGGGGTTTACGGAACAGATTAGGCTGCCACTTGTCTTCACACTGATGGCTTAGGATTTAGCCTTCTCGGGACAGCTCTGTGAGGTACCACCTGACCATTTGTTTTCTCACATCAACACACCCGCTGCTCTTCTCTCCTCTGTCCTTTGTCCTTGTGAGTTCATGCTTCCTTCTGCCCACCCTTGAGCATCTTTTCAGTGGAGTTTAAGTATGAAAGGCCACTGTATACATTCAGAGTGCATGTATATTCGTTTTCTGTTGCTGTCGTAACAGATTTTTACAAATTTGGTGCCTTAATACAAATTTATTATTTTTCCGTTCTGAAGTAGAAGTCCAACATGGGTCATACTGGACTAAAACCAAGATGTTGGCAGGGCTGTGCTCAATTCTGCATCAGACTGTTTCCTTCCCCTTCTCAAATTCTTGAAGCTGCCTACATCCCTTGGCTTGTGGCCACTTTCTGCGTCTTCAGAGCCATGGACAAGTCATTCTCACACGGCATCACTCTGACCTCTTCTGCCTCCTTCTTCTACTTATAAGGATACCTGTGATTACATGGGGCCTGCCTAAATATTCCAGCGTAAGCTTCCTATCTGGAAGTCAGCTGATTAGCAATCCTCTTTGCAATCTTAATACCCCTTTGCTGTGTTAAGAAACATGCTCACAGGGTCCACGGATTAGGACATGGTCATCTTTGGCAGGGCATTATTCTGTCTCAGACAGCATCATTAACTAGAACTGAGAAATTTGAAATTCAGTTATCAAAATTACCAGAATGAGTTTATTTGCCTCCATCTTCTATTGAGACTTAGGATTCTAGGTTCCAAAGAAACTTATATCCTTGATATAATCCACACTTTGTAAATGTCATATTATTTGGACTTCCAAAGATAAATGGAAAATGAACAGTACTTGCTTTGAAGTCATTTCATTCCTAAAACAAAGTAGTGGGAACTATTTTGTTTGAAGAACTCAAAGTAATTTTGGTGGGTTGAATAGTGTCATTCTCCAGAACGATATGTTCAACTCCTAACCCCTAATACCTGTAAATGTGACCTTTTGGAAATAGCGTTTTCATAACTATGATTAAGTTAAGGATCTCAAATGAGATCATCCTGGATTTAGGGTGAGCCTTGTAAAAGAAAGGAGAAGGAGATTTAAGATACATAGAACAGAGAGTAAGGCCACGTGAAGACAGAGGCAGAGACGATTCATGCAGCCCCAAGCCAAGGAATGTCACAGATTATCAGCAGCCACCAGAAGCTAAGACACAGGAGATGTTCTTTCTCAGAGCCTCCAGAAGGAACTGCCTCCTCTGATACCCTGATTTTGAACATCTAGCTTTCAATAATTGTAGGAGAATAAATGTGTGGTTTTTTTTTTTAGCTACCCAGTTTGTGGTAATTTGTTGCGGGAGTCCTAGGAAACAAATGCAGCAATCTTTTAGCCAACTTCTCCTTCCATGTGATAAACATGCAGATCTTATTCACTTCATTTTGCTCAGAGAGGCTGTTTGTTCACTGTTGCGGCTGCCCACGTGACATTTGGAATGTCTAGAGGCCATGTCCGTAGAGGCGAAATAAAATGGAAATTTGAGATCATCCTTTGGTTTCTACAAGAAAGAAAATCTAACATTTACTGAGCTGGCTCTGTGTTAAATGTTTATGATCATTATTTTATGTAATTCTCATAATATCTTTATGAGGAAGGTACTAAGGTAATCTCTGTTTCATAGGCTTGGAAATTGAAACAGAGAGAGGTTAAACAACAGGGCAAAGATTCTAACAAAGGTCTTTCAAAACCCTAAGTGTTTATGCCTGCAGATCCAAACTGCGAGTTGAAACTGATCACGTCTTCTAAATAATTGTTCAAATTTCCCCTTTCCATTGTCCATGTAGAAAAAGCTAGAAAGTTCATGGGTTTCTGTGGCCAATTAATAAAGTTAAAAAAATGATGAGTTGAATAAATACAGACTATTTCTTCATATTCATGTTATACCCAAAGGCTTTCTCCTGGGAGAAGCTGCTGAAGAATCAAGTCATTAAAAACTATGTCAGAAGCTGCTGTGTGGATCTCACTGATGCTCATTTGATTACAAAAATATTATCTTTCCCTACAGCTATGCTTTCGTCAGAGGTACGGAAAGATAACGGAACTGGCAGGCCAAAGGCTCAGAGAATTCATTACCAAGATAAATAGAAAAAAGAGGAATTTCAAGAGGCTCTTAGGAGACTTACAGGGGTTGCGAGGGCAATTATTCTTCTTGGTGTATCCAGCACATCCTGGTTTTGTTCAGAAAAACGAAGACAATTTGGCAAACCCACTGCTTAGGAGGCAACCTGGTAGGTTGTTTTCATGGGTAACATCTTGAGCATGTTTCCTTCTATACTTTTTTTTTTTTTTACAGGCTGGTTTTAAACAAAGTTAAAGCTACAGCCAGTGGGTGGCCCTAACCCAGATCCCAAGGTTACTGCTGTGTTACCAGACTGGGTAGAAAATAACCTCTTGTCTCTTTATTTCTCACTATTGAGATGCTGTCATTTTTTTTCACTCCTAGAACCCCACATTCTGGTGATAACTCTCAGGGTTTACTCAGTCCAAGCCAGTAATCCTTGTTATAATCTCCTTGTGAAGAGAAAGCAACACATTTGGATCCTTCCATCTTGGCCTTTTTTACCACCTGCTGTTCTTGCCAAAACCCAGGCCAACGGGCTGCTCTAGAGGTGGCCTTGACTTACTTCGTCACTGGAGGGTGCAGAGCTCAGAGCTGATGGCAAGGTCACTTCCCTCACTGTGGTGATGTCACTGTCCCAGCTAGAGCACAAGTATGTGTGGAGGTCACAGTGCTGATGGAACAGGGTGGGTAAAGCGCAGGAGTGCTGGTGTGCCCTTGCCCAGGCCTGTCTCCAGAGGCCTGTGGCTCTTCCCCTCCAATCTCTGCAGCCTCACCCCAACTCCTCCATCCCCTGGAAGTTCATTTTCTCCCCTCATCAAGGACCGCCCCTGGGCTGGGCTTCTGGGCTGACACCAGTACACCAGTACTCCTCCCAGGGTATTGGCTGTTTAGACCCATCCATGAGGGATGAGACCTGTGCTGTCGGCAGGACAGTGGTAGAAGATAAAATTGGATAGGCAGGGTGCAGGCAGATGGTGGGAGACCTGGGATGCTTGGCCAAAGCTTCTGGAAAGGTTGAGAGCTGGACGCGAATCACCTGCCCTGCAATCTCAGCTCCATTTCCAGCCCCTGCAGCCTATGTCTCAAACATCTGACTTTCTTGGCGAGCATTCCTGGGTCACCAGGCGAATGCGCCCACCCCTTCCAACTCATCATGGAGTGCTTTTCTTGGAATTTCTTCCCTCCAGTCACTTGTTCTCTTTATTTCAAATTCTGTGAGTGAGCTGGAGAATTGGGATTGATGGACTCTTTCATTAATGTTTGGGACTCTCTCTCCACTTACTGCACCTGCTGACTAGAAATCCTCACATCCCTTTTGTTCTTCCTTCATCCACAGTTCCAGCTAGGCTGTGTGTGAGGTAAAGGTGGTGTTTGGAAGGAATGCTGCTTCACAGATCTTCTTTCCTTTAAAGCAAGCTTGTCCAACCTACACGCACCCCGACACAAATGAATAAACTTTCTTAAAACATGAGATTATTTTTGTGATTTTTTTAAAGCTCATAAGCTATCGTTAGTATGAGTGTATTTTATACGTGGCCCAAGACAATTCTTCTTCCATCATGGCCCAAGGAAACCAAAAGCTTGGACACTTCTGCTTTAAAGCTTTGTGAGGGCAGGGTGCGGTGTGAAATGCACACCAGACTGGGGGCCGAGCTCCGAGGTCTGGGGCTGGGCTCTGCTGGCCCACTCGGCACGTCTGTTACCAGGACTCGGTGTTCCCATCTGTAACACAAAGGGCTTCCCCAGGGGCATATTTAGCTCTAACATTCTGTGACTCTGGGTTTTGTAACCCTGTTTACTCATTTTCCGTTATTTCCTGAAAACTTGGTGTCCCAGTTGCAGTTCTCTCTCCTTTCCATTCACTGATGGTACAGAATGGCATTTTAATCATCTTGGCATGGACACGTTTTAGAGCATTTTTTATCCCAGTGATTCTTCTAAGCGATACACAGAGGCACAAGCTGGGTGGAATGTCTAGTGTTTAATGTAGCTCCTCCCTGCTTCCCTCTTCGCCAGTCTCTATCATCCATGTGCCTATGTGTTTATACAGGTTCCAAGCACATTTGATTGCTTGAAGCTCAAGGGATGCAGGGATACAGCTCTTCTGAGTTTGCTGGATGATTCTGGAACTAAGCTGCAACTCTGCTCGCTGCTTCAGAGGAGAGGGCAGGGGGTCCTTCCCGATCCCAGCAGCCTTGTTTTTCTTTGAGTCTGAGATCTCTTGGGAGCTGCCTCTGCCACTTATTGGCTCACTTACTGGGTGACCTTGCGTGAGTTACCCGACTTTACTGTGCCTCTATTTCCTCTTGTGTAAAATGGGGATTATAATAGCATCTTATAGGGTTTTCGAGACTTCCTGCTTCCAAATAATCTGATGTTCTTGTCCAAAATTCAGATTCCTGGCCCCAGCTTAAACTTACTGAATCAGCATCTCTGGATTGGCATCCAGAATCTGTACTTAAACAAAAAATAGGTTTTTGGGGGAACGGGTGGTGTTTGGTTACTTGGGTCAGTAAGTTCTTTAGTGGTGATTTCTGAGATTTGGGGGGACCCGTCACCCAAGCAGTATACACTGCACCCAATGTATAGTCTTTTATCCCTCACTTCATCCCCACCTTCCCCCAAGTTTCCAGGTCCAGTATATCATTCTTATGGCCTTGCATCCTCATAGCTTAGCTCCCACTTATGAGTGGGAACATAAGATGTTTTGGTTTTCTGTTCCTGAGCTGCTTGACTTAGAATAATGTCTCCAATTCCATCCAGGTGGCTGCGAATGACATTTGGAGGTGAAAGACCTCTACAAGGAAGACTACAAAACACTGCTGGAAGAAATCATAGATAACATACACAAACAAATAGAAACACATCCCATGCTCATGGATGAGTAGAATCAATATTGTAAAAATAAGCATACTTCCTAAAGCAGACTACAAATTCAATGCAATTCCCATCAAAACACCATCATTATTCTTCCCAGAACTAGGAAAAACAATCCTAAAATTCATATGGAACCAAAAAAGAGCCTACATAGTCAAAGCAAGAGTAAACAAAAAGAACAAATCTGGAGGCATCACATTACCTGACTTCAAACTATACTACAAGGCTATAGTCACCCAAACAGCATGGTACTGGAATAAAAACAGGCACATATATATATAAACTAATAATTTTGTTACATATATCAGTAAGCCCTCAAATTAAACATGTGCTCTGAGACTCAAATCCCCTTCTTAAAATAACCTGCTTAGCTTCTTCTTGCTCTTCTATAATACTTGTTCAAACCACTTCTAAGCCAGGAAACCATTCTCTGCTGTAAGTCTAATCTTGTTTATTGCAAGAAGGCACACAATTAAGGACACAAAGGGACAAGGACCAGTCAAAGACTATTCAGTTGCCCTTCAATTTCTACCAAAATAGTCATTTAAAAGCAAATAAACAATTCAGTCTCTCTTCTTCCAAGATTTTGTTTTGTTTGTGTCCTTTCTCCCAAGCTCTGTCATTCTATTCTCTTACTCTCTCTCATTCTTATTTATTCGGTTTTGGACCAGCCCACACCCACCACCCACCAGAAAGGTCTAACACATCAAACTAGACACTTCTGGGGAAAACAAATATTGGCAGAGTTTAGAAACTCTTATTGAATGTAATTGAGTGAACAGATATTTGTTTCTTCCAATAGCAATGTTAATAATAATTTTTAAAATTTAAAAATATATAGATATTTTAACAGCATTACCCTCTTTGTTAAAATACATAAAATATACTGTTGTATGGCAAAAAAAAACCCCCAAAAAACTAGGCACATAGACCATTGGAATAGAAGAGAGAACCGAGAAATAAAGCCAAATGCTTGCAGTCAACTGATTGCAGCAAAGCAAACAAAAACATAAGGTGGGGGAAGGGTACCCTATTCAACAAATGGTGCTGGAATTGTTGGCAAGCCACATGGAGAAGAATGAAACTGGATCCTTGTCTCTCACTTTATACAAAAATCAACCCAAGGTGGATCAGAATGTCTACTTTTAAGAGCTCCTCCAAACCGCAATTCTGTATACTACATTGAGAATTTGAGAACCTGTTTCTGTTTTTTTCCTTTTTTTTTTTTTAGATGGAGTCTCCCTCTGTTGCTCAGGCTGGAGTGCAGTGGTGCGATTTCGGCTCACTGCAACCTCTGCCTCCTGAGTTCAAGTGATTCTCCTGCCTCAGCCTCCCTAGTAGCTGGGACTACAGGCGCATACCACCATGCTCAGCTAATTTTTAATATTTTTAGTAGAGACAGTGTTTCACCATGTTAGCCAGGATGGTCTCGATCTCTTGACCTCATCATCTGCCCACCTCAGCCCTCAAAGTGCTGGGATTATAGGCGTGAGCCACTGTGCCCGGCTGAGAACCTGTTTCTTAAACATATGATGCTTCCCAGCTCACACAGTGTTTTAACCTGTGTTGACTGCATTTAAACATCACCGTGACTCTGAGAGGCAAACACAGCAATCTCTCTTTCCTTTTATATATAGGAAACTTCTGCTGAAGGGGAAAGCATCTCATCCAAGGTCACCAGAGGCTCCCAAGCTCCAGTACCCACCATCCCTTTCCATTTTCTCTTCTATTACTGAATCTTCTGACAGAAAAGAATGCTATGCAACGGCAGGCTGCCTCAGCAATGGCGGGTTGCCTTGGGGGAAAATGTGGCACATATACACCATGGAATATTATGCAGCCATCAAAAATGATGAGTTTGGGTCCTTTGTAGGGACATGGATGAACCTGGAAACCATCATTCTCAGCAAACTGACAGAAGAGCAGAAGATCAAACACCGCATGTTCTCACTCATAGGCGGGTGTTGAACAATGAGAACACATGGACACAGGGAGGGGAGCACTACACACTGGGGTCAGTTGGGGGGAAATAGGGGAGGGGTGGTGGGGGGTGGGGAGCTGGGGAGAGATAGCAAGGGGAGAAATGCCAGATGTAGGTGATGGGGAGGAAGGCAGCAAATCACACTGCCACGTGTGTACCTATGCAACAATTTGGCATGTTCTTCACATGTACCCCAAAACCTAAAATGCAACAAAATAAATAAATGGGGAAAAAAAAAGAATGCTAATATGCAGCCTGTCACAGAATTTGGCTTGACTTCCTTTCATTTCTTCTTTCTATTTAGTGGGTGAGTTTTTTTTCTCCTGCTTGGCAGATAGCCATCGTCTCTCTTTATAAATATTTCTATCTGCTGCCGCTTTTATCTTATCAGACCCACAGTACGTCTTTGTCTTTCTGCTCCTAAAGATAATTCCTGCTTTGCTATACGTCATTGGTGTCATCTCAGTGACAGCTCAAAATAACAAATAGATTTGTTTCCAGTGTGGAAAGAATCTAGGTGAGCCCTGCTTGGAGAGAGCAAGACTTCTGTGCATTCATCCTTCTGCACCCTGCCATGCCCTTGAAAGGACTTGGCTGCACCTTTGAGAGATTCAGAGAACCCATGACCCTGGTATCTTAGAAGGAATGATGTGTAGTGCCTCAGTGACCTACACACATGAGAGCAAATTGGGAGAAAGTGGGGTGCGGCTGTCTGGACAAGTTGGGAGTGCGCTCTCAGAAACAGCTATCACTGAGAGGCAAGAAACATGCCATGGTAGGGTGGGTTATGGTCACCTCATCTGCAAACTGAGTAGCCCCAAAAAGAGAGTGAACTGGCTCTTCTGAGAGGAACATGTACTGTTTGTTTGTTGTTTATTTATTTATTTGATATGGCGTCTCACTGTATCACCCAGGCTGGAGTTCAGCGGCGCGATCTCAGCTCACTGCAAACTCTGCTTCCTGGGTTCACCTGATTCTCCTGCCTCAGCCTCCTGAGTGGCTGGGACTACAGGTGCCCGTCAGCACACCCAGATAATTTTTGTATTTTTTAGTAGAGATGGGGTTTTATCATGTTGGCCAGGCTGGTCTCAAATACCTGACCTCAAGTGATCTGTCTGCCTCAGCCTCCCAAAGTGCTAGGATTACAGGTGTGAGCCACTGCATCCGGCCTGTATTTTTTATTTGCTATATATTATGATGTTTTGACATGTTAAAAAGCCTTTCTAGCTGGGGAGAGACGCCCCTCCCAGGACTAGCCAATTCTTAGACACTGTGAATGGACCAGGACAGACTATATCTTTGATATGTAGACTAACCAGTCCAGAAGCTCACCTTCTAGGTCTGGCCCAGACAGCCAGTGGCAATATTCCTCTGCCGTAATCGTGCTGGGGCCAGACACCAGGCAACCAGGGACCACTCGTAGTCTTTAGAGTCTGCCGAAATTATTTAAACTAGACAATCCAAAGGCCCACAGTCCCCTGCTTTGCCTTCCCCTCAGAAACCCCAATAAAATCGTGGTTGGCAGTCCCTTCTCCCCAGCTCTGGTGTCTTTCCCATGTGGCCCTAGGTGCCATGACTCCTGTCTGTAGGACCTGTGAGCATAACACTGTCTTTCCTGTGTCTCCTCCTGTGGCCACACCTGGCTGACCATCACATTAAAAGATTATAAAACAAGAAACGTGGTCCCCCACTCAGCACACGCCTTGGGGCAATCGGTTGTTTGCAAGAGATGTCAGGATTTCCTGCGGGAAACCATGTGAGTGGAGGAGCCCTATTGGCCGGGGCTAAGGATGCAAAGGTACTTCTTACATGACCTATGATATTGCAGAACAATCACTATGGGACAGGGAGAGATGGCAGGAGGTGTGGCAGCAGGGGTATGAGGGTGAGAAGCCAATAGGCTTCACTACTGCCTATTATTAGCTGATTACACAATGGATTGCTGTTTATCTTTTCTTTTAATAAAACTTGCTATGGTACACGGTGGCCACCACATACTTGCATGCCAGGGCCCAGTTCCCAGGCCTGGCTGCCCTCTAGGGCATGAGAACTCTGTTGTGTACTGCTTTGTGGATAGAGTTAAATCAGAGCTTCATATCATGGCAACTCAAATATAAGTTTTCCCAAAGGACAGTGGGCTCCCGTTATAATTTTGCCATAGACCAGGGTTCCTCAGCCTCAGCAATGTTGACACTTTGGACTGAGTAGTCCTTTGTTGTAGGGGGTGTCCTGTGTGCTATAGGATGTTTGGTAGCTTTTCTGGCCTCTGCCCACTGGATGCCAGTAGCACCACACCTTCTCTACCCTGACTCTCGGGAGTGGCGAGCAGAATATCTCCAAACGTTCTCAAAGTTGCCCCTGGCTGAGAACCACTGACATAGATGAACAAGGATAATATGTTAATTTCCAGATACTCTGGGGCTCAGATACCATGTGAAAATGCACTACCTTGTCTTGAGGGTCTGTGCCCAGAGCTACCCGAGAGATGCCGAAGTTAGCACAAACTCTTCCTCATTTGTTGAGGTCTCAATCCCCCTGGGATGGCCAGACAGGGCCTCACCAGAATTATCTGTCTCACCTGCAGCCCGACCACATTCTGTCCCCCAGGCTGCAGACCCCCCTCCAAGGCTGCCTCCTCCAGCTCTTGCCCCTGGAGTCATTTCAAGTGCCACCCACCATGCAGCCTAATGCCCTGCCTCTGCTGGCCTATATTCTAGAACGAGTCCTTACATAGATTACTCCTGGGGTCTCTCAGCTGCTGTCCCTTCATGGTGCCCACCTCGGTCTAGAAATCGCCCCTTCTAGCTCCTCCAGAGTCCAAGACGCTGCCCAGCCTGCAGGCTACCTTGTCACACTCCTCCAGGCTGTGCCTCGATGCTGGGGAGCAGCTGCCCCATGTGCAGCACTCTGTCCCCACTGTTAGGCGCATTGCTTCAGCAGAGACCACCGGGCAGGCTTTGTGTGAGCAACATGGCTGTTGACTCACCCGGGTGCGGGTGGGCCGAGTCTGAAAAGGGAGTCAGGGGAGATTGGTGGGATAGGAGTTGATTTTATAGGTTGGGGCAAGTGGTCAGTTAAAGGTGGTAATCTATTTTAGGGAGGGGAAGATCGTCCCAGGATGTATGATCACAAGGGTAGGGGTCGGTAATCTATCCTGGGAGGGGAAGGGCATCATGGGATACATGGTCACAAGGGTAGGGATCATCTATTACAAACAGGCATGATCGTAAGGGTGAGTTATCGGTTGCAGGCAGAGGGGAGAGTGCAGTAAATTACACAGTTACAGGGTAGGGGTCCTGAGAAACCCAATGTCCAGTGGGGAGATTCTGCAAGGCTGAGCAGGGACAATGGTTTCAGGTTGCAGGGGGATAGCAATTAGTTGAGGCAGGAACAAGTTATTTCACTTCTTTCTGTGGCCACCTCTTTACTTGTGGTTACTTTAGATTTCCTGGCACCTGGGGACCGTCCAGAGGTGTTTGTGTGAATCACCAAGGCTATAATGGCCAGGCTTGGACTTGGAAGCCTGACACCCACCATGTGTGAAGCATCCTTGGCCTGATATGTACAGCCACCCTGTGGATCCATACCTACCCTAGCAATTAGATCATTGAGTTGCTCATTAGACATCCAGATTCTGGGTCATACCGCAGGATAGCATAGGCACTGGGAATCTGCTTTTCCACAAGTGTCACAGGTGGCAGGGGACCACTGAGGTCAAAAGAGACCTAGGGGCTGAACATGCTTCCAGCACCTGGGCCTCCATTTCTTCACCAAGGCCTTCCTTTTTGACCTACACTTGCTGATGTAAGTTCTGGTCCTGTGTTTCCTTCTTCTTGTCTTTTAATTTATTCTTGAGTTGACAAATCCTGGAGAAATCTGAAATCAAGTAGCAGATGTCGAAGTAGGTTGGACCATGGGTTCGGGGTGACGGGGGAGGGCACAGGGTTCCAAGTCACATTTGCAGATCTCTTCCCTTCTAGGACCTTCCCTCTGTAACTGGTTAAGTGGGGTTAGACAGAAAGCAGGTTGCAAGAACTTTTTAAAGCAATGGCATTCTATCCCCCTTCAAATGGAAGCTTACTTGAAACTAAAATATAAAAAGCAGTGAAAGCTCTATTTGAAGAGGAGAAAGCCCTCCAAGTTCCATATTCTCAGCGTCCTCTGTGTCCCCTCCTGTGCCTGAGGCTCCACTAGTGGAACGTGGGGACCTGCAGATGCAAGGTGAGGCCTGTGGACCTGCTCTCTGTTGCCACGATGTTTACGACTGGCATGCCCAGTGCCTGGCTTCTGCACGTGAGCAACCACAACTTCCTTTCCCACTTTAAAGTCTTTTCAATGGGAATACTCTTCCTACCCCTGGGTACAAGCCTTCAGGAGGCCCACCTTGGCCAGTACACTCTCCACATGGTCACTTTATCCCAAAACACAGCCCCAGTTCAACATGTCCATTCTAAGAGATTAACCAAAATCCAGAACTTAACTTTATAGCAAATCATTGCCACCTTTTTTCTTTTTTTCTTTCCACAGCCACCTCTCATTCCAGGGTCAGAGAGGAGGGAGAAAGTTGTGGTAAACAAGGTGCTGGTAGCATCAGGAGCTGGCCTCATGCCCCCTGGGTTGAGACATAGCGAATGCTGCTTTGCCAAGAGCTGCTTTCTTGGGCTTCTCCAAGGTTCTCCTTGCTGGACTCTTGCAGACCTCTTGCTCTGGTGGGTGCACCTCCAACCCAGGTGACTGCTGGTCATACCTCCAACCCAGGTGACTGCTGGTCACTGCCTCCCCCAGCTGAGGTCAAAAGAAACCTAGAGGCTGACCACGCTCCCCAGCGCCTGGGCCTCCATGTACCACCAAGGCCTTCCTTTTTGACCCCGCACTTGCCAATCTAAGTTCTAGTCCTGAGTTTCATTCTTCTCTTTACATTTATTTTTAAGTTGACGAACCCTGGAGAAACCTGGAGTCGGGGAGTGGCAGGCCTGAGCTTACCTCTGGCTTCTTGCTACTGAGCTGGCTCTGCCCCTTTCAGTTGTCCTCGCTGGCCTTTTAGGCAGCCCTTGCTCACTGCCCCCAAACTCTGGGAGCGAGTGAAACCCAGTGGGATCACCTTGATTTTCTGCTGGTGCTTTCTGAGGCATGAGTTAGATGGCAGCCCTCGATATCTCAGCTGCAGGGAACACATAGCAAAGCTCTCCGGAGGATCCCGTGGTGGCCCGTCACCAGATGGGAAGTAAAGGAGGAGGTGAGGACACGTAGCTCAGCACATCTCCCTCCATGGACATCTCTTGACAAGTCTTTTTCTTCACACTCTGACTCCTTGATCTGGCCAAGTGGTCCAGGAAGGCATCACTCAGGGTCTAGCCAGGAAGTCAGAGCCCCTCTGAGCTTCATAGAAAAAGGAACCTATTCTATGAATTAGACTATACTTGGTGGTGGGAGCTATCCCCCTTCAAATGGAAGCTTATTTGAAACTCGAATACAAAAAGCAGTGAAAGCTCTGTTTGGAGAGGAGAAAGCCCTCCATGTTCCATATTCTCAGCGTCCTCTGTGTCCCCTCCTGTGCCTGAGGCTCCACTAGAGGAACCTGGGGGCCTGCAGATGCAAGGTGAGGCCTGCGGGCCTGGTCTTATTGGCCTGCAGGAAACCCTTAACGGGAAAATAAGGGTTTGAAAAGAGGAGGTGGAGGATCATAGGAAGGTGGTGAACAAGCCCTGACGCAGGAGAGGGAGTCTGCGCTTTCAGGAAAGATGGGGAGCCAGCTCCTCCAGCTTCTGGAGCAGGACTGCAAAGGAGGCAGGCAGGGAAGTCCATGGAAGGCTGCTGGGTCAGAATTCACAGCAAAGCATTGCTGCTGGGCTTGGAATCACTGCTGGTCAGCAGGCTCAGCAGCTGGGAAGGAGAGTTGCGTGGGCAGCAGAGAAAAGTGGCCAGCTGGAACCCATGGGCACCTCCACGTGGATCTCACCTCTCTAAACCAACAGTAACCACCAGAGAGGAAAGACTTCACTTCCCCTCCCAAATCCCACACAGATTCACACTGGGTCAACTCAAATCCGGAACATCCTTGGGAAGTGTAGTGCCCAGTGGAAACAAGTTGATTCTAGAACAATCCAGCACAAGGAGTTACTGACTGATGCTCCTTTTATTTTTTAAATTTACACTTATTTCATGCCAGTTATATCTTGGTGCCTAGGAGGCACCTACATCCTATGATTCTTGTTTGCCATTTGGCACATTTCGATGCATCCTTCAAAGAAGCCAAGAGCACATGTTGATGATGAATCATTTGCAACTTGTTCTGGAGGGAACCAGCAAACAGCTGTTCTCTGGCCTTGGGCTACTTTTGAAAATACAGTCAGTGGCTGGGGAAGGTCGTGTGAGAGAGAAGCAGAGGTGTGACAGGCTCAAGCTGGTGACTAGATGGACTTCCGTGAAAAGAGAAATCACAGAAGTAACTCACATCACGGTGGTTGTTGTATTTCCCAAGTTAAAAAATTGAAGACCAAGTTTCCAGTTGTTAGAGGGCACCAGAAGCCCCACATGGAGATGGGCAGCAGCTGTCAGGGATGTTACAGTCAAATCATTGCTGTTTTTGCATAGCTTGGTGGGGAGCTGCAGAGGGGAAAGTGCTGGAAATTACTTTCTTGGGAGCTTCCTGCAGGTGTGGCACATACCACCACCAAGCCATCCACGTGGCTGTTCATTCTAAGGACCATTCAGGGGACAAACAGATGATCTAACAGCTTTTGGCTCAGTGGAGACAAAGCTATGGAAGGTGGGGTGAGAGGCCTGTCTGGAGAGCTGTCAACAGAGAGGAGACGGAAGGAAGTGGGGAGGAGAACAAGAGGCTGAGCAATCTACAGGGTCTAGAATGTGCAACCTGGTGTGGGCCGATTTAGAGAAAACAGCTTATTCTCTGCTTGATAACAGAGATATAGTTCTTCTGGCACTTGATTCCCAAGAATGTTCATACACTCAAATATATTCTCTTTGCTTGTAAAATCTGTGTCCTCCACATTCCCTTCATTCAGCAAAGGAAGACAGTGTTGTGTAATTAAAGCAAAACAAAACAAAAAGAACAGTGCTATCAGTAACAATAGCCAACACATATAGAGCACTTGCGATGTCCTGGGGATTATTCTGAATGCATGACATGCATGAGCTCATTAAGCTCTCATAGGAACCCTGTAAGTTGGGTGCATCATTACTGTGATGCAGAAATGGAAGCATAGAGGGATCGAATAACATGTCCAGGTGACAATGACAGGTGAGTTGGCTCATGCAGGGATTCGAAGCATTGGCTTTGAATTCAGGCCATGAGTTGCTAGCTGTTTGACCTGGGGCAAGTCAATTAATGTAAATGATTTTTAGTTTTTCATCCATAAAGTAGAAATAATAATAGCTTCTACATCTCAAAGTTGTGATGAGGGTTAAACATGAGCATGACATTTATATGGCTGGTACATAATAAGAGCTCAATAAATGGTTTCCTATGATGATCACTTCCTAGGATCTTTTATATCTTTTTCATTCCAGCAGCCCTCAACCCTATCCCTCTCACATACCCATAGCATTGCCATCTAAAACCTGTGTGTGTGTGTGTGTGTGTGTGTGTGTGTGTGTGTGTGTCTGTGTGTGTGTGTGCACGCGCATGAGTGTGCACTCCCGGTCATGTGGGGAAGAAGTGAGATGAAGAAATGAAACAGCCACTTAGAACTCAGTCTAGCCCTGGGGACTATGCAATTGGTTGCAGCATCCCTGGGGTGGCATCTGCCTGCCACTTTTTGTTTGTTGATTTATTTTGATTTGACGCACCAGGACAGATGGCTGAGGGAAGGAGGTTGATAAGAGTCAATATTTGGTGACACATGAAAAATGCGCTTGTGGAATTAATCGGCCTTGCCATTTTGGGCTAGTTGCCATGGCTGTGGAGAGTCCTGGGTCTGTGTAAATCAGAGTGAAGGGATCGCAGCATGTCACTGCTCTTTGTTTTTCTCAATCCGAGGCTCCTCGAAGAGCCCCTGTGTTCCCCATCAAGGCCATGGTTTCAGACACCTTGGGGACTGTAAATAGTAAGAGTGGCTCACCTGTGTCCCTGAATGAAGGGATGGATTTTCTGTCCCTCTCAGGGATCACGTGCATCTTAGGACAGTGATTCAAAGACCAGCAAACGGGTTTGGGAATCAACAGAATCACCAATATTTTGTGTTGCCATAAGTGCAGTAAAAAGAAAAAAACAAACTACCATTTTATAAAGAGGCATTTTAATACCATAAAGAAGGAAGGACATAACTTCAGAATAGAAAACTAGTTCTTTACATAGAAAAAGTTTTGTTTAATAAAAAAATTTCCCATCATTTTTTTTCTTTTCTCGTTGGTGACTAGTGGAAACTTTCTAACAGATTGGCCGTGTAGGTGTATTTCGTAAGTGTGGAGGCAAGCAGGCAGAATAGTCAAAACAGTGCTTCAGCTGGAATTTTAGTGAGCATGACTGTTAGAGACATGGGGCAGAACAATGAGTTCCACAGTGCCTCAGTGTACCCTGTCATAAAATGGGTATATCTGTTCTCGCCTTGTTTACTTTATGGGGTGGCTCTGAGGAGTAGCTAGACAATGCAGGTGAAAACAAACGGTAACTTCTTACCAAATCTGAGAGTTCCTCAGAGGCAGCAGCTATGTCCTTTGGTGTCCCTAGCATCTGTTAGGTAGAAAGTACTCAATTCAAGCCTGCTGAATAAATAAGACAGCAAGTCAGAGGAGTGGCTGTAACAGCAGGGCATCAAACCAGATAGGAGGGGAGGGGAGGGCACTGCCAGGACAATGGGCTCAGCTACACGTCCCTCTTCTTTCCAGGTCAGCAGCTTCATATTCTACTTAATCAGAAAGATCAACCCAGCGAGTTCCCTTGACTCAACTAGATTCTTGAATCTCCAGTAAACTTCATCTGTTGCCTCAGGAATCCAGGCGATTTTCATTTTCTTCGGGAAGAACTTTCCAACAGTGATTGTTATTAGGACTTGAAACACACTAGTTGGGGGTGTTGGCCTTGGCGCCGGACTCCTTGGGTCTGGATATTGCCTCCTCCACTTACTACCTTCATGCCGTTTGGCAAGTTACTGACCCTCTCTGTGCCTCAGTTTCCTTATTTGTAAATGGGGTTAACAACAGATCACACCTCGTGGGGTTTTATGGGGATAAAATGAGTTAGCACTTACCAAATACTCAGCATAGTACCTGGCACACTGTGGGCATTTTGACCTTCCGTAGGCAGTGAAGGTTGCTATTGTCTGCCACACATCAATACTCAGAGACTGCACTGAGACAGCCTCAAACAGTGGCAAGATAAGATCATCCTATGAGGGTCCAACCAGATCCCAGCAGATAGAAGCAAAATTTAAGAGAGACAGCTTGGCCCCTGAGATTTGACTAACTCCATTGAATATTTTAATACATTTAATGACAGGTGCTGTCAGTCACAGAAACACTGTCATCATGAAAACGAAGGAAAAGGACAGGCCCTCAGACAAAAATAGGCAACGTCCATCAGAATGTCCACCTGAACTTTGTCTTGGCTGCTGGTGGAGTGGGAGAATTTAACCACCATCTCTTAAGGGTTCCCAGCCTACCACTGTCAGGTCCTGCTGATCCAGCAATCTTTTTTTTTTTTTTTTTTTTTTTTTTTTTTTTT
>NW_016107389.1:5346855-5370646 GCF_001604975.1 Cebus imitator | reverse complement strand
TTGATACAGAGTCTCATTCTGTTGCCCAGGCTGGAGTGCAGTGGTGTAATGCAAACTCACCTCCTGGGTTTTCTCATGCCTTGGCCTCCCCAGTAGCTGCAACTACAGGCATGCACCACCACGCCCAGCTAATTTTTTTTGTATTTTTAGTAGAGATGGGGTTTTACCATATTGGTCAGGCTGGTCTCGAACTTCTGACCTTAGTTGATCCACCCGCCTCTCCCAAAGTGCTAGGATTACAGGCATGAGCCACCATGCCCGGCGGACCCAGGCAATCTTAATAATTGCAACATTTCACTTACATAACCACACTCTGTTCTAATCCAGGAACACAAAACAACATTCCACAGCCAGTGGGCTTTCCTCCCAGATCTACCTACAGGAGGAGAGTGGCTTTATGCCTCAGCCACCTGACCTTGGTGGGCAGCTCTCTTCGTGTCTACCCTCAGACCAAAGGCCAGACCAGGGATCACAGTCAAGTCATTAAATGAAGAGCTGCCACCCTGGGAAGCCTCTCGGAAGACAGCTGTCCGGCCTTCTCTGACATTCCCGGGCAAGCCCGTTTCTTACTTTAAGCTTCTGTAGGCAGACGGCATTTTCTGACAGCTGGCAACTAGACAAAAGCAGCAGCTCCCAAGTCCAGGGAGGCGCTAGTGACCGTAGTGCTGTGTGCGTGGCTGTCGGGGCCATGAGTGCCGTAAGCAGGATTGGATCCACCTGGAATTAACGTCCTCGGTGGCTCTTCCTTCTGCCCAGCAATTAGCTCAGCTGCGGAGCCTGGCAGATGCTAGGAGCCTCACTGTGCTTTGTAAGAGTTGATTTAGGAGGCAAAACAAGCCACATAGAGCCTCTGTTTGTGTTGGAATAACAATGGCTAGACCGTGGCTTTGACCCCAGCAGTGTCACCAGACAAAAGGCGAGTTTAGTGACAGGAAAAGGAATAGGATTACCTTTGACTAGCTTTCAAAATGCCATGGCTCCTGCAGCCAGCAGTCAGGTCTTAGCAGCTGAGAAGGAGACAGAAAGGACCCATGGAACTCTCTTCTCTTCTCCAAACATGCCCAGCCCTTCATGTTCCAAGTTGTCACTTGTGCTGCTATTTCCATATCTGTGGCAAACACCCATCTTGCAAAAATCAGCCAAAACAATAGAGCTGGAAGGAGCTCACAGGCATCTGGTTTGGTGGTTCTCTACCCTGTCACCACCAAAAACCCTTTCATGGGTGTACTCCATGGACCTCTTATTTTGCAAGGTTTTTGTCTTTCAAATAAGCAGCATTTACCAAATAATAATAGATTAATTGACCAAAGACTTACACATTGTCCAAACTGAACTTCTGGTCAGCCAATATTCATGCTGTGTTAATTTGATTCCAGCCCAAAGCAAGAAACTTGATATTTTTACCAGTTTGGGGCAGCCTGATCTCTAGTAACTGTGCAGCTTTTGGTGGGCTTCCTGGTGGAAGATAGCCAGAGAAATCTTACGGTTACTTTCTAGGCTCTCTGAGGGCCCTCGATGGGAAACCCAATCTAAACTTTACTATTCAAATGTATTCATTCATTTGTCATATTGGGACAAATGGACAGAGAGCTGACATTGACTACATTTCTACCACATATAGGACATTGCTCTAAGCCCTCTCACAGGTGTGATCTCAATAAGAAGCCCCATCACTTGTATGAGATGGGTAGTACCATCATCTCATCCCCATTAAACAGATGAGAAAACTGAGGTAAGAGTCAGTAACTTTCTCAGGGGCATATAACTATTCAGTGACAGAGGTAGGATACTGATTCAGGGTTTGTTTTAAAACTTTAGTAAGATATATTTCACATATCTATAACTCACCCATTTAATGTGTGTTATTCAGTGGTTTTTTACTATATCCAGAGTTGTGCAACCATCATCACAATAAAGTTTAGAAAATTATTCATCACCCATTAAAGAAATCCCAAACCTATTTGGAGTCACTCCCCGTCTCTCCCAATCCCTCCCTCTCAGCCCTATGTAAACCCCAGTCTAGTTTTTGTCTCTGTTGATGGCTTCCTGTTCTGGACGTTTTGGACATTTTATGTAAGTTGACCCAGTTTTTTAGACTCTAAAATCCACATACATACATGCTCTTGCTCAGGAATCAGGGCAGATTACAAATCCTTCCCATGGTTTTATAGGTTGTTTCTTATGTTACTTTGAAAGCACACAAATATCTAAATGCTACATTCTTCATGTTTGAAGCACACAAAAATTCAAATATTATGCCATATCGGGGTAAAAAATGGCATGCCATTATGTAGCTGTCACATGCTTAATTTGAACGGCGACACATTTTCTCCTACCGCTTCCCAGGCACACCGAGCACTCTGAGAGGAGAGACCTCTCTCGCCCTCTCTTAAGCCTTCTCATCATTTTGTCTTGAACCTGGTCACTGAACAGCCTTCAGGGTACCTGGCGTGTGTCCCTCTCCAGATCGCAAGAGTCCTGGCCCAGGTGGTGTGAGGTCCCCTTCCTACCTGAGACGCTCCTCTGTGTTTTCTGGCTCTCTTGTTCTGTTCTCCTTAACCTTCCCTTGCTTGCAAATTGCTGTTGGTAACATGATTTATTTTCCTGCTACAGACAGTGGGGATGTTTAACACCCATGTCTAATAGTTTTCCATATAGAATTCCCCTCTTGTCAGTTGCTTTGTCTCTTGGGTTCAGGTTTTTTTTCCCCCCACCCCAAGTGATCAATTATTCCTGCTAGGTTTGTCCTTCTGCATCTTCAGGGTCTGTCCTGAACGTCTGTCCTCAGTGCGCGTGTTTGGCTTGTGCCATGGGTGTCAGTGAAACGGCTCATATACTACAGGTCAGGGCGGACATAATTAGGACTCCTAGAAACTGGTATTCCACAAGGAGTCCCCAGCTCTTCATCTGTTTGTTCATTCGTTCCTTCATTCATTCATTCATTCATTCATTTTCTCATCTGACATATGCTGAGCCTCCTCGTCTCCCCAGGAGCTGTGAGCACGCAGGGCACAGCCTCACTCCTCACACAGTGCTCTTTTCGCCAGCCCTCGTTCTTGTTTGGGGGACAACTACACTTGGGGTTCCAGTTGTGGGTCTGAGTTGGGGTTCCCTATGCTTTTAGATAATTATAGGGCCTCCCTCTGGAGCATAGATTTACTCAGTGTTTTAGGAGGGAATTTTTTGTATTAAAACAAGGACTGATCTATTATGGCTAAGAATTGAGAGTTAGCCTGACTTTTAAAGATAACATTTAAGACTTCAAAGACATTTTGGAGTTTGTGGAGAAATTCTTGAACTCCACGCCCTGCTTAGACACACACAGAGATCAGAAACGTAAGATACATATCAAGACCAGCTTCTGGTAGACATTCACAACCCCTTTGATGGGCATATAGGCCTCTAGAGCCAGGGAGATGAAGGAGCCTCTGAATTCTGCTTACTACTCAACTTGGAAAATGTGTAGACAAGTTTATAATAGGTCTTTTGAACAGTCTTCTTTGGATTTCTCTGACAGGCAGCCCACCAGGGGCCCAGGTAGCCCATTAAACTTCCAGACCTCCACTGAAGTTGAAGAGGTTAGTCCTCTTCAGTGGGCCCAGAATATAAAATGTGTTTTGTTCCACAGTGCTGGGCTCTCTTTCCTGGATGGGAGAGGGGGAAAGATGCTAAGTCTAGGCTGAGCAGATATGCTGGGATGACCCACTAGGACTGAGACTGGCACCTATTTATGGACTGGTCAGTGCTCATGTTTGATGTTTCTGTTAGTCTGTTCTTGCACTGCTATAAAGAAATACCTGAAACTGGGTAACTTATAAAGAAAAGAGGTTTAATTGGCTCATGGTTCGACAGGTTGTAAAGAAAGCAGAGTGGCTTCTGCTTCTGGGGAGGCCTCAGGAAACTTACAATCATGGCAAAAGGCAAAGGGAAGCAGGCATGTCTTACATGGCCGGAACAGGAGGAAGAGAGGAGGGGTGAAGTGCTAAACACTTTTAAACAACCAGATCTTGTAGCAACTCACTCACTCACTTGGATAGCACTGGGATAATGGTGCTAAAACATTCATGAGCACTCCACCCCCACCAGGTCCCACTTTAAACACTGGGAATTACGATTCTCCATGAGATTTGGTAAAGACACAGATCCAAACTATATCAGTGTTTAAATAGTTTGAAAATCATGACTAATGCAAAGTAGACTTTATTTGTAATAACTCACACTATTATACAACTTTAAATGCCTGCCCATATCTCATGACTATTTCCAGGCCCCCCTCAGATGATCATGTATAATCCCAGACAGGGATGTTATAGGGATAAAACGAGACGATACATGAAAGGCCCTGAATGATGTCCCAGGCACAGTGGGAGGGCTCAGTATATGTTCCCTCTTATTCAGTCAATGTATGCTGAATACATAAATGGTGAAAAGCATTTCATCATCAGAAATACCTTTATAATTTTGTCTCCTTGCCCCTCAGTGAAGGAACCAATGTCGTAAGACAAGAATGAGTTTGATAGTGGAAATGGAGTTACCTATATTTTAAATAGTCCTTTCACTTATAGCAAAGGACTGGGAATCCTTAGTGATTTCTCCTTTCTTGGGATTGTTTACCTTCTATTTCTCAGAATGTATGTGTGTGTTTGTGTGTATGTTTCAGTGCTACTTTGATTTAGACCATATTTGCTTAATTTCTTATATTCTTGAGAGACTTACAAATTACTAATTCTTCAAAGAACTGACCTCCCTGGATCCCAGTGTATCTTCCTGGGACATAATTGGCAGGTTCCATCAAGTCTAATCTACGTAGTGACATGACTTTGGGCTCTCATGTATCTAATAAGATTTTTGTCCTTAACTCTAGAATGTATATTAAACCTGCTGTTTATATTTTACCTGTTAGTAATTATAAATGCATACTGTCATTTCTCTTTTGGTCCTAAGATCCGCTTGGCAAGTGAATTAGTTCACCCAGTTTGGTGTTCTGTACTTTGGGAGAAAGGAAAAATGCTTTTGTCTGTCACGGTGCAATCTCCCTTTCCCTAATTAGTGATGGCTGGGCATCTTTGGGCTCTTATTTTATTCTTTTGTCATTTGGGCCCTTCTTAATGGAAGCCTCTGCCTTTGTCTGTCTCCAGTTACCTTTTATCTCGCCTAAGAGTTTAGGAAATTTAAAACCAAACTCCCTTCTTTGTGTTAAGAGGTCACTGGAGTCATTTTTATAATCTGGATTTGAATATCTCTCTCATAAAAGGGTTCATAAAAGAAGCTTGATCAGGACTGACTAATTCAATGACTTTGGAACCCTCTGCTCTCCATTTAGGCTTTCTATTAGCTTGATTCAGCTCTGGACAATTGATTCTTTAAGTTTCATACGGACAGTTTCACTTTTCTTTTTTTTTTTTTTTTTTTTTTTTTTTGAGACAGTTTCAGCCTGTCACCCAGGCTGGAGTGCAGGGGTGCAATCTCGGCTCACTACAACACCTGCCTCCCAGGTTCAAGCAATTCTCCTGCCTTGGCCTCCCCAGTAGCTGGGATTATAGGCATGTGCCACCACGCCCAGCTAATTTTTATATTTTTAGTAGAGATGGGGTTTTACCGTGTTGGCCAGGCTGGTCTCGAACTCCTGACCTCAGGTGATTCACCTGCCTTGGCCTTCCAAAGTGCTGGGATTACGGGTGTGAAGCCACCATCCCCAGCCCACATTTCTTTTTAAAGTGAACAGAACCCAATATAAATCTTCAGTAAATTATTTTCCGTAATCATAGAATAGATGGCATTACTTCCTTTATGATTATTTGTATAGACCTTTGCCAATTCAGCCTTAAGATCCAAATGTGAATCACAGAACAGTAGAGATGGATGATTTAGGATCACCGAGATTTACTCTCTTACTTCACAGATAAGGAAACTATGAGAAGTGAGGTGATTTGGCCAAAGTCACAGAGAGAAATTAGTAGTTACAACGGATTGTATTTCTTATCATTGTTTGTTTAAAGCCCCATATCTGAGCCACTTTTCTTAGAAGTTACACGGGAAAAGGCAGGCTGGAAGAAAAAGGTTGAGCTATTAAGGTCCGAGACAGAAGGCAATTAGGATATTGTATGAAAGATGGATGTCAGAATGGGGAATGAAAGGATACCAGATGTTCAAAGCCAAAGTCAGAGCTCAAACCAAAGACATGAATGAGTCAAGGGAGGAGAGATCAGGAAGAGTTGGTCTGTGCCAAGGAGGTGAACTGCGAGGGAAACCTGGGGGGGTAAACCTGGGGGGGGGAAAGCTGGGGGGGCACAAGGCTGTGCTCTTAATTGCATTAACTCCCTTTGCAGACTTGCTCTTCTTAAAACAGCAGAGTTTTATGTTTTATGAGGTAATTATTTACATAATTAAGAAATCAAACAGTGTTAAAAAGCTTATAATACAAAGCAGCAGTTTCGTGAACAAACCCACACCGGCTGCTGGCTCCTTGCTAAAAGACATGCTTTGAATTTTTAGCTGCTTTCTCTGAGCTACCTATGCATTTAAATACATGGGTATGTTGCAGTGTTTAAACTTATAAATGTTATCAGATATGAAGATTTAGCATCTCCGCCTCTCTTCATCCTCTCGCCCAAATTTTACCACACTTTAAATTACATCAGTCATGAGTCTTTAAACCATTATGACAATGTAAGTATTGTTCACTGCAGACCCTATTATAATATTGGGATTGCATATTTTTTTCTTGGACTGGCTTTTGTCATTCCTTGAGTTATTCACTGCCTGATTGCCTCTCCTTTCCGGAAGCTTTATCCTATCCCCGATTGCATCACCCTTTCTATTGGGTCTCCTTTTTTTCTGGACGCTCCTTCGTGAAGCGCTTTCTTTTCCTGGAGCAGAGGATCAGTGGCTCTCTAGTTCTGCCACTCTTGGGATTTGACTTGGGATCTTCTCTCAACAGCTTTTCTAGGTTGGATTTCAGTTTCTGGGATGCCATCTTTTCCTTTTCCTTGGTTACTTCCTTGTAACCAAGATGCATATCCTCCAGGCGCTTTTAAGAAAGGAAGGCCAACTATCTGAGTCTAAACATGTCTGCAAATGTCCATTCTGTTTTCAGACTTGATGCAGTTTGCCTGGTTGTAAAATTCCAGGCTGAAAAATTACCTTCTTAAAAGTTTTGAAGGCATTGGTTCATTGTTTCCTGGTATTTAGTGTTGTTGTTGAGAACATAGACACTATTCTGATTCTATTGATTTATTCCCCTTGAAGCTTTTGGAAGCTCTTCATTCCTGATGTTCCAAATGTCCACATCTTGGGAGATCCTTTTTAAATTTGTTTGTTGACCATTCAACAATAGGTCAGTGGGCTTTTGATAGTTAAATGTGCTGACACCAGAGTTGGATGGCCCAGATTCAAAACCTGAGTCCACCATACACCAGCTATGGCACTGATTAACTTACTAACCCTCTCTGGGCTAGTTTTTTTGTCTGGAAAATCCCCAGGAACCTCATGACATTACTATGAGGATTAAAACAAATAATATACATGCAGCATTTAGAATAGTGTCTGGCACATAGTGGCCAATGCTGCACTGAGATAGTCATTGTCAGCATTCAGTTCTGCAGACTCAGCATAGCAGAGAGCCATATCCAATCACGTGTCCCCCTGATTGGACTGGCTGCCGTCCTTTCATGCCCCCCCACCCAGGAAGCCCACTTGGCACCAACCACACTCTTTTTTATAAATTACACTTTAAGTTCTGGGGTGCATGTGCAGAACATGCGGGTTCGTTATACAGGTATACATGTGCCATGGTGGTTTGCTGTATCCATTCACCCATCATCTACATTAGGTTTTTCTCCTAATGCTATCCCTCCCATAGCTCTCCTGACAACAGGCGCAGGTGTGTGATGTTCTCCTCCCTGTGTGCACGTGTTCTCATTTTTCAACACCTATTTATGAGTGAGAACATGCTGTGTTTGGTTTTCTGTTCTTGTGTCAGTTTGCTGAAAATGATGGTTTCCAGCTTCATCCATGTCCCTGCAAAGGACACGAACTCATCCTTTATTATGGCTGCATAGTATTCCACGGTGGCACCAACCACACTCTTAAAGGCTGCAGACGGGACTTTTGACCTTTGTTGAGTTCTGACTCTGTCACCACCAGTGTGGAGCACTGCCCTCCTGGCTGGCCAGGTCCACCATGACAGCGGCTCCAATCCTTCGTGCCATTCACATGAAGGCATGATTCAACAGGACCTGTCTCTTACTTCATGCACCTGTCGTTTGCTTCCTTCGCTAGGATTTCCCTGTTTCCACCGAGACATGAGAGTCTCTGGGTGCACTGAGCACTTGCCTGTGCCTGATGGCTTTCTGAGCAGGGCCTGAGACACTGCAGGCAGCTGTGCAAGCTTGTGGGTATGCCACTGGCCCATGCCCGCTTGCTGGCAACCATTACTGCTGCTTCTGTAGGATCTGGCTTTCGTGGTAGCCTCTGGAAGAGCCAGCTGAAGCAGCCAAGAAGGGAGGGAGGATAAAGTCTTATGGGGCAAGTCTGACCATTGGAAATGGGAATGAGCAGATAATACATTTTCCTATTATCTCTGAGTTGGATCATGAACAGACTGAAAAGCAAACACCGTTACTCATTATAAATCCTTGGCCAGCTGGGGAGCACCTTCTCTTAGATTTGTTTCCCCTCCTTTCCTGCCTCATTCCCTCTTTTCCATCATTCTTGCTCTTTTGGTATTGCATTTCCCATTAAAGAGTTAGCAACAATAAGACAGCTTTTGGGTTTGGTTTGTGGGAAGCCTAGACTAAGCCATAGTGAGTCCCAGAGCTTTGTCTCCTGAGCTGGACTCTGGGTTTGAATTTTGGTCTTGGCCCTGCCAGCTGGAAGGCACTGGGCAAGTTACTTAACCTCTCTGTGCTTCAGGTTCCTTATCTGTAAATTGCTCAAATAATGAAAGCTACCTCACAGGATTAGCAGCAAGATTAAATTAGTTAATACTTCTAAAATACACAGTGAACACTCAATAAATGTTAGCTATTATTCAGTTCTGTGAATCTTTCAATATCAATTTTTGATATTTTTATTCCTTTTCTCAACTCCATTTTCTGAAATATCTATTATGTGAAAATTGGTCTTCCTGAATTCTCTATATCTTTTATGTTTTCTGTTACATTTTCCATATATTTGTCTTTTTGTTCTGTTTTACCAGAGACGCTACCTTCTTTATCTTCTAAGCCTTCTATTGAATTTTTATTTTGGTATCATGCTTAAAGCCACCAAGATTACTTTGTTCTCCAATTGTTTAGTTTGAATTATATTCTCTTCTTTTTGGGGAGAAAAAGTATCTAATATAGCCTCATATATTTGAGGTTATTGAGTAGAAGTTTTAAAGTCCACCACCCTCTGTATCTGACACTTTCATCTATTCATGACTTTTTTCTTCTTTTGGTCCCTTCGGTGGTAGGGGCCGGGGGCTTCTGGAGGAGGATGGAAAATTCCCTCCAATGGCTGATGATTTTTTGTTTATATTTAAGATTACGGCAGAAATAAACTGATTGAAAGCTCTGTGAGTTATTTTTGTATATTGGGGAGAGGGCAATATGTGGGAGCCTCTTCTCTGTGGCCATTTTCTTTCTCTGGGGAGGAACCTTCCTCTCCCCTGCCTGGGGCTGGGCTGGGGCCTTCAGCATGTGTTCAGGGCAAGGGAAGGTGCCTGTGTTCTATCCCATTGCTCCTACTGTTTTTAGCCTATCCAACTTGCTTCTCTGCTCTGTTCTACCTGGAGTTCCCAAGACTGAAGCCTCTCTACCTTCCAGTTTCTGCAGAGAACACCTCTCTAGTCTCCTCACCAAGGACTCCCAGCTAGCCACTGGTGAAGCGGGTGGAGGCTGCTGGTTTCTACTCTTCAGCACAAGGACTTCGAGACAAACGCCACTCTCCTTTCATCTGGGCGCCTGGCCCCTCTGCGTTCAAGTCCCTGCCAGCTCGGTGGGCCCTGCATGGACAGCGGTTATCTCTCCTGCAGCCATCCGCTCTCCCGCTTCCAGAATTCCATCACAGTGCGCTTTTTCATCCCCGCCTCTTCTCTTCGTCCTTCCGGGTTTATAACTCCTCCTCTCTATCCGCTCCCAGCCCACCAGCCAGCCAGCTTTGATTTCCTCTGAGTGGGTCTTTCATCAGAAGAATTTTGCCAAGAACACCCAGTTAAGTTTGAAAGGCCAGTCTTCTACCATTTGGAGAAGAATGTTATATGCCCTAACAAAGCCAATAAAATAATAGTCAATACCTTGGCTATTGACTCCAACACGAACGAGGTGGGCTGAAAAACTTGAAGGTATTCGGAGGGGTTCATGGGAGCTTTTGCCCTTGAGGGCAGATTTCTTCTCCACGCCTGGGCCCTCTCACTTTTTGAGCTTCTCTATTCTTGGGCATTTCTGATGTTGGTCCAAGTGCCTGTTCTTTTGCCTTAAGGGCAATCCTTCCCTTCCCCTCTCATTGTTCTTTCCTTTTTGATCCCAGGGGTAGGGTTACAGATTTGGCAAGGAGGATGCCCAGTTAAGTTTGAATTTCAGATAAAGAACACATAACATGTTTAGTATAAATAGGTCCTTTGAAATATTTGGAGTGCACTTATATTAAAAATACATTTTATTAGTTGTTTACCTGACTTTTAAACTTAGCTGGGTGTCCTCTCGTTTATCTGGCGGCTCTATATGAGTGAATTTCCTCTTATTCCCTGCAAATCAAGATGGGTCTGAGTCAAGACAGCCAGTCTGTATCACAAAAGGGCCTTGTCCTCACTGGATTTCTGTTCTTAAAGGGACCCACAGCTATTTACATAACACATGTCAGCCTAACACCCATGCAATTGTAAATTGCAGTCTGGCTTATTCATTGTTGAGTTAGGAACCCAACCATATTTCTCAGCTGTCTTCAGTTCTCTAGCTTCAGATTCAATAAATAAATGTGTTATTGTAACAGTGTTTGTGCCATTGTGTCGCCTTTGTTCCTTGTCTGTTCCCATTCCAGGCTTCAGTGCTCAGAACTCCTGTCACCCGCGCCGGTAAGCACACGTAAAATTGCCCTGCCATCCCAGTGGGACATTGCTCCCATGGTGAGCATCTCTGTTTCATGCTTTGGAGGATTTGGAGGTAACTCTAACTAGGTATCTGTTTTTGAGAACGTTACCCCATCCTGTGGCTTTCTTCATAGATAGGCGCCGGCAGGTACCAGGTGTACTATACCTGCAGGATTTGTTAGTACTCTGTGCCCGAGAACACAAACTTGACAAAGAACTCTTGTCCTGAAGAAAAGCTAAACTGTGGTTGTACTGATCACATAAAAGAACACAGGAAATGGATATAATGGATATCAATTATATCAATTGCTCAGGAAAGCAATTCAGAAAATAACATTTTCATCTGGTCCCTATGCAGTCATTCTTTTTAAGGTCATTCCTTGAAGGTAGTTTTCTTTTGAAGTTATAAGCCAGTACCTGTTATTTCACCATGAAGAACTCTGCCTGCTACATTCCTGAGGCAATCCAAGAGGTCAGCTATTAACAGAGCTGGGCTAAATATATCCCTTCCAGGAGCCTCCAGCCTCAGTTCCAGGGTCACATCCTATGTCAGCTGGAGCAGATTCTCTCCTGCTTTCCTGCCTCCGGGCAGCATCATTAGAGGTCTCGAGGTGTCCAAAGAGGTTGGCATGATAAACTGAGGGACTTCCTTGAGGCCCTGTCTGTTTACCTGAAATGGCTGGTCGACCCGCTCCCTGCTGCTGCTTCAGCCTTTGTACATTTATATATCTACTATGCATCATGCCTGCCTCCACGTAAAATACAAAGCACAACCTTAACCTCATAGCGAAGACTCACACCAAAGGAGGGGTTTTATACATGGGATTTGAGGGATTCATCAGACAGGGGGACATTTGGCTGTTTTTCTAATGGGAAGAGATGAAGGTCTTGGAGCAGCGAGTCTGAAATGAAAGCCTATATTTTTCTTTTGGTTTGCTTGGGACTAGGGGTGTCCCTGGGTGTGGGACTTTCAATGCTAACACTGGGGCAGTGTTGGGTAAACTGGGACAGTCGGTCATACTCCATACCCTTCACCAACACGATCCTTCAGATTCCCTTCACCACTATTTCTTAAACTGGCTGAGAGAGAGAGTAAGAGATCGGAGCATCAAACGGGGCTTTGGGAGTTGACACCAAACCCATTCCAGATATCTGAGGGGTCTCACAGTAGAACAACATTAGGAGGGGTCAGTATTCACCTTCTTTGAGGGTGTTTGTGAGAAAAGGAACCTTAAGAGATTGAAGGGAAAGATGTAACTATAGTTTTAATTTGGAAAATCACTCTAAAGAGCTATTTGAAGTGTTTTGCATATCACGTTCTTGAATTTAATTTTCCAGTAAATGTTTCTAATACATAAAAAATGGAAACGTTTGTGATTACAAGTCTGTAGGGTTTGAACCCAGAGCTACAATCTGTAATTTTAACAAATCCTCCACCTGCTGTTTTGGACTTTACAGTCTGTGGCACTCTGCCGCCACCTGGTGGCAGTGTACCTGAATTAAGTAGGGTTCCTCCTTCCCCTCCATAGTTTTGTGTGTGATGAGAGCCTCACTTTTGGGAATTGCATCTTACCTCACTTTTGGGAATTGCATCTTACAAGCCAAATTATACAGATATTAATTTGTCTCATAGTATACTATCATTTTTATTTGGAATTCAGCGTCAGTTTGGAGCAAAATTGTGTCTTTATATTTGCTTTATCTTGTGAAATACTACAGTCCTAATAAAATAATTGAATTTTGCAGTCCCTTAGAGAATTTACAACTATTGTGAGCAGATATCACAAAGAACATGATTTGCAAAAATATCATGTGTATAGGTTTTAGGAGGTTATAATAAATAAAACTTGTAAGAAACGTATATCAGACACAATTCATCACGTCCATTATCACACCAAGTTCCACAATTATTAGACTCAAGGATTAGGAGTTCACATTAGGGAATGTAAGTGAGATTGCTTTTCCATAGGCACATCTGTGTATCTTATATATTCTTTATTTTATTTTTATTTTGTTAACTCTGCAGCATGAGAATTCTGAAATAATTGCTAAAATTCATGAGTTATTTTATCATCAACATACTCTGGGATCAGAAGACTGAAAGCCCACTTGTGCATTTTTTTTTTTTTTTTTGAGATGGCGTTTCACTCATGTTACCCAGTCTGGAGTGCAATGGTGCGATCTCAGCTCACCGCAACCTCTGCCTCCTGGGTTCAGGCAATTCTCCTGCCTCAGCCTCCTGAGTAGCTGGGATTACNCTCCTGGGTTCAGGCAATTCTCCTGCCTCAGCCTCCTGAGTAGCTGGGATTACAGGCACATGCCACCATGCCCAGCTAATTTTTTGTATTTTTAGTAGAGACGGGGTTTCACCATGTTGACCAGGATGGTCTCGATCTCTTGACCCTGTGATCCACCCGCCTCAGCCTCCCAAAGTGCTGGGATTACAGGCTTGAGCCACCGCGCCCGGCCCCACTTGTGCATTTTGCTGCTTCTTTGGGGAAAGTCATTTCACTTCCCTAGGGCTGGCTTTCCTGGTCTGTGAAATTGAGATCACAATTATATGTCACCAGGTGGGTGTAAAAGTCAAGCAAGATGCTGTGTGTACAAGTGCTCTGTCACCCAAATGATAGTATCAGGGACATTATTATCATGTGCAAATTGAAGGCAAAGATTCCAGATCACACTTCCCAGTCCCTGGCTGCATTCCGCCCTCCACTTAAATCCTAGGCTTGAGTTTCCTTGGAATATATCAAAGAATTATAATTCCCCATGAACCCACTGGTCTTCTCACTTGCCAGGACCCCTCCCAAGCCCCCAACCGTCACTCTCCACATGCACAGCTTCTCCCTTCCCCAACAATGGCTAAAGCAGCCCGCAGCAGAGTAGAATAGGCACCCCGCCTAGACTAGGTGTGAGGTTCTCTGGGGTGGGGATGGGGTCCAGAACCTGTTACCCAGGAGTGCTGTCACAGAGGAAACCGGTAGAGTTAAGGGAAATGGGAGAAGCAAAGGTGTCGGGGAGAAGAAGGGTGGCCCTCTCTTGTGCCTACCCTCCAACTAGGTCCTCTGATGAGAGCAAAATAATTTTACCTTCAGGTCTAGACTTAGCAACAGTCTGATTCCGGGGCAAGGAGAACCTTCTCTTCCTTTATCCCTCCCCTCTCCCGCTACCTCCGCCCTATGTTGACACACACACAAAGGCGTGGTGTTGCATGTGCACCTTTTTATGACCCATTCCATCTGCCTTGCGGACGTTCCCTTTAGGGGAGGCAAAGCCTTTTTTCCCTCCACAGAGGGACCTTGAAGAGGGGTGGCTGAATGTGGGAAAGGGGGGGGGGGTTGCAGCAGGAAGAGCATCCCGGGGCGGAGTCTCAGAGCTGAGTCCTGAAGTATAGTCAGTGGAGAATGGAGCGGCAAAATATGGGCCTTTCTAAGAAAGGCCAATAGTGTGTGGTCCTCAGGCCATGATCAATCATTCCTTCTTCCACCGGGTCAGGCCCTTCTCCATTGCTTGCCCTAAAGCCCTCCTCTGCACAGAGGCAGTCAGTCGGCCGCTTTTCTTGCAGAGCATCTCTGGCTCCTCCAGGCTCATGGGGCATGCACTTCTGGAAAACCCACTTTGATGGCACACTTCATCTGACCAACCTAATATTATTTTTGTCTTCATCTTAATTTCTTACTAAAACGGGGGGAAAACCTGTCTCTACTCTTCTTTTGAAACGAAGTGGAGGTTTTCCAGCTCTTTGGTGGTATTTTTGTAAGCATTCCAATTCAGTGCTGTTTTTAGGTTCTCATTGCCTCCCCAACTCTCTTCTGTATAAAGTAACAACTTAGAATTTACCTCTTTGCTTCTAGAGTCATTCTCACCCTTGGCAATGCAGTTTCTGACAAGGCTCCATGCTGCTGGAAGGCTGCCTCCCAGGTAATGGAGGCTCCATGACTGTATTCGAGTTTGAGTAGCTTCTGAATTTCTTCCAGAAAAAGGAAAAAAAAAAAATATATATATATATATAAAGCATTTTCATTTGCATGTACTCTTCCTGTTGCCGAGGCGCAGGCTACTGTCTGGGCAAGAGCACACATACGGTTTGAAACCTTCCAGGACAAAATGCCAGTCTACCTCCTCCTGTCTGGAATGCAAGGCCTAGCCCATCACTGCACCTGACAACAAGGACCTACAGAGCTGCGGGGACGTGTTAGATTTGTTCAAACGTTTGTGGAGGCTTAGCCAGTGCTAAAACTTTACTTTGACACATCTGATGTTGGAGAGGAGAGGCCCATTGGCAGCATCTGCTAGAAACACATCCAGATTCTCCAGGTTGTATCTGGGGCAGAACTACGGCACAGGAGCCAAAGCACCTGGGCCCTGTTTTCAGCATGCCTGGCAGAAACATTTCTGAGACACAGTTTGCCTCCAGGAAATATTTCACATCAGGTTTATCCTTTCTGTGTTAGCGAAAGCATAACTGGTAAGACCGTCTACTATCTCATGTAACACCTTTCATATAAAGCCCAAATGGAAGTTTTTTTTGCATGAGATTACTGCCAGAAAACATTTTGTCTCTATAGATAAAATGTTGGTGTGAAAAATGAAATTAAAATTATATAGTACATCTCAGTTCCCTCCAAGTCTTGGGTGCAGGATAACTTAAGGTTAAATTCATTGTCCAAATGTGCTCATTTACTCCAAGTCAAGTGCTTGAGACATATTTCCCTTTAGCTGTCTTTTTTCTTTTTGCTTTTTCTATCGAATCTACCTATGTACCTATCCAAGCCTCCATCCGTCCATCCATCCACCATTATTTTTTCATTTGGACTGAGTTTTAACCTGTATAAAGGCCCAAGTCCTTGGCGGAAGCAGGTATAAACTAAACTGAAATTAATTCCTTCATTGTGAAAGACATGTCTATTTCAAAATTGCAGTAATTTCTCCACATTGTTACATTCATATATCTTTTTAAACATTAAGTGATGAAGCTAGGAGATCCAGGTATACAGGGGGAGGGGACAATGTCAGAAGGTTGGCTGTCATAAATCCCATGTATTGCATCATTTGAGCACATGATTATAGCTACAACCTGAAAGGAGGAATGATTTTACAAATCAGATCCACTGAAACAAAAATAGTTTTCCTCTGATACTTAATGCCAGCATAAATCTTTCTCCTCTTTTTAGAAAGAGGAAGAGAAAGCAGGATCCATCTTGTGCAAAAGATGAAAACTCCACTTTCCAAAGTCTTGGGGTAGGCCACTGGAGATTCAGCGATTGTTGAATGGGGCTGACTAATGTAGACAGACAACTTAAGGCCATTCTACCAGCCCAAATGCCATTGTTCTGTGTGGCATGGATACTAAAAACCCCACTAGCTTTTTGAAGCCTTCTTGATAAGTATTTAGCAAATGAAGTCTACCTCAAACCCATGTTCCACATTAGACTTACAGAGATTTGTAGGGTGGGAGGTTAGATGAGGGCCACCAGGAAGTTTTCCTCTGGAGGAGAGACATGGCCTTTTTTTGGAATCATGGGGGTTGCCGGTGGGCAAAAAGCAAGGGTGGGGTGGAAAGGAGAAAGTGTTTTCCGGGGACAGGCTGCACTTTTAACAATTCACAAATGAACTGTGCAACGTTGCTCCCCTTCTTAATCTGTCACTCTCTCTTTGCTTTTTTATCTGCGCAGCTTTTGACTTGTTTTTGTAATTAGAGTTATTTTCTAATTCTACGTTCCTTTTCCACTACAATTACGGCCACTTGTCATCATGTCCATCTTGTGGGGAGGTAATTTAGCCTGTGCCTCTGACAGTGATGATGTCATGTTTCAGCTCACACTGTGGGAAAGGTGAAGGTGGAGCTGGCCGCAGGGACTGTGCCATGTAGAACTCAAACGCCGTAAGATTCCTCTCTTGATCATTACGTATGGGCTTTATTTTTTCCTTGACAGATGAACTTTCTCTAATCAACAGGGGATGTGGCCATCAGTAGCTTCCAGGCTCTTATCCTTAGTGTTCTGCTGCCAGAAAAGAAAAGACCTTTTCCGCTTAGTTCTAATCTTTAGTCACTGGAAGAAACTCTGGTTGGCTTGAATTGGGTTATGTGTTCAACCCTGGGCCAATCATTGATGCTAAAATATCCACATGTAAAATGAGAACTACTCTGTTTTGGAGCCCTTGTTACTGTATGGAGATGTTGGGGAAAGAAACAAAGAAGCCCCTATTCCCAGAAGAAAAGAAAAGAGGCACTTGGCTAACAATACGTATTTATTGAGCACCTACTATGTGCTAGACAGTACATTTGGAAGCAGGAGACAGAACACGAGTTGTTTTAAGAATGTAAGCTTTTGGGGAAATTTTCAGAAATCGTGCAGAAAGCATTGAATTTCCAGAGCGTGGACTAGCGCTTCATACCATTTTTACTCAGATTCAAAGAGTGAAGAGATTTTAGTGGATATTCTAGTTTTACTTTATTTAAAACACAACTTAAAACACAATATGTTGTGTTTTAAATAAAACAAAACTAGAATACTATCTTTGATGGCAAGTAACTTTAAAGACAGAGACTTTTTGCCCCAGAAGAAAATTTAACTAGTGGCCTCCGTGTTCTTAACAGTTAAGAAAATTGATAAGGATCTGAAAGGCAGTATGATATAGTATAACTAGTAGATTTATCGTTAGAAGATTTGGTGTCTAGTTTTATTCTAATGATAATAAAATGGATGGCTCTGGGTGTGTCAGGTTGGGCCCCAGGAGGCAGACCCTGAGTTAGAGATCAAGGTTCAGGAGGATTAATAGGATTAATGCCCTGAAGGAAGATAGCAGGACTGGGCAGAGGAGACGCTGGGCCATGATGCTGTCACACAGGCTCAGTGCCCCATGGGGGCACTCTGGAGCTGCGGTGGCCCTGCACAGCTATCCTGAGTTGGGACAGGGTGACTGGACTGGACCCATGTCATCTTTTTTGAGGCAGCTCTTCCTAACAGGGCAGTTCTACAGCAGGGAGTGCCAACAGCCTCCCTAGCAGCTGGGATCAGGCTTTTAGTCCTAAAGCAATCTGGGCAACACCGCCCAGCATCCACTGCATTGGCCAAGCCGTTTCACCCTTCTGAGCCTCTGATTCAACAATACAAACTAGAAATATTGGCCCATTAGATCCTTAAGTCTATTTCCAACTTTAAAATCTTCTATTATAGTGTCAGATATTAACTAGATTCCTGAAGGCTTATTTTGTATTATTTTGTAATAAATATGCATTTAAAAATACCTGGTGAAACATGAAAAAGGACGAGGAAGATCCCTATGAGTGGATTTGGAGTAATTTTTGTAATTTTTAGAATACAGTGTTAAATAAAAGGAGCAAAGTATGAATAGCATATGGTAAAATATCCTCTGTCCAGAAAGAGGGAAAAATTGTGTGTGTGTGTGTGTGTGTGTGTGTGTGTGTGTTTGCAGAAAGAAAAAAATACAAAAAGGATTATAAAACCTATAGGGAGGAGGATTGTAACTGGGTTGGAGGGAACAGGGGTGGGAGCATGTGAATGTCTTATATACTTGGAAAATTAAATAGTAAAATTAAGGGTAAGAAGAAGAAAAATCTAAAATTGGAATACAGTTTAAAAAATGAAGCTGTATATTGTTTTGATAAAATATTCACTCGACAAAATAGCAAACTCAATTCAACAACACATCAAAAAGTTAATTCAACATGATCAAATAGATTTCAATCCTGGCATACAAGATTGACTTAACTTATGCAAATCAATAAATGTGATTCACCACTTAAACAGAAATAAAAACAAAAATCACACAATCATCTTAGTAGACACAGAGAAAAAAATCCAACATCCCTTCATGATAAAAAACCTTCAAGAAGCTAGATATTGAAGGAACATACCTCAAAGTATTAAGAGCCATCTATGAAAACACACAGCCAACATCACGCTAAACCTCCAAAAGCTGGAAGCATTCTCCTTGACAACTGGAACAAGACAAGGGTGCCCAGTCTCACCACTCCTATCCAACATGGTACTGAAAGTGCTAGCCAGAGCAATCAGGCAAGGGAAAAAAAGGAAACACATCCAAATAGGAAAAGAAGTCAAACTATCTTTTTTTTGTCGATGACAGGATTCTCTACCTAGAAAACCCTAAAGACTCTGTCAAAATACTCCTGGAACTGACAAGTAGCTTCAGTAAAGTTTCAGAATACAAAATCATTGCACAAAAAGCAGTAGCATTTCTGTACGTCAGTAACATTCAAGTTGAGAGCCAAAGAATGCAATCTCGTTTGTAATAGCCACAGAAAAATAAAATACCTTTGAGTACATCTAACCAAGGAGGTGACAGATCTCTATAAGGAAAACTATAAAACAAATCGTAGATAATACAAACACATAGAAAAACATTCCATGCTCGTGTATCAGAAAAATCAGTATCATTAAAATGGCCATACTGCCCAAAGCTATCTACAGATTCAATGCTATTCCTAACTAGCTATTAATGTCATTTTTTGCAGAAGTAGAAAAACTATTCTGAAATTCATATGAACCAAAAAAGAGCATGAATAGCCATAGCAATCCTAAGCAAAGGGAAAAAAGCGGGAGGCATCACATTGCCCAGCTTCGAACTATACCATAGGGCTACAGTAACCCAAACAGCATGGTACTGGTACAAAAACAGACAATAGACCAATGGAACAGAATAAAGAAACCAGCAATAAAACTGCAGAGCTACTGCCATCTGATCTTCAACAAAGGTGACAAAAATAAGCTATGAGAGGAGAGCTCCCTATTCAATAAACGGTGCTGGGATGCCTAGCTAGCCATAGGCAGAAGAATGAAACTGGATCCCTATTTTTTTAACATATACAAAAATTAAGATGGATTAAAAATTTAAAGGTAAGACTTGAATCTATAAGAACCCTAGACGAAAACCTAGGAAACACCATTCTGGACATGGGCCTTGGGAAAGAATTTATGACTAAGTCCTCAAAAGCAATTGCAACAAAAACGAACATTGACAAGTTGGATATAATTGAAGAAAGAAACGATCAACAGAATAAACAACCTACAAAATGGGAGAAAATATTTGCGAACTATGTATCTGACAAAAGTCTAATATCTAGACATTATAATGAACTTATACAATTAAACAGACAAAAAACAACCCCATTAAAAATAGGCAGAAGACATAAACAGACACTTCTCAAAAGAAAACATATAAGCAGCCAACAAACATATGAAAAAATATTCCGTATTACAAATCATCAGTAAAATGCAAATCAAAATCATAATAAGATATCACCTCATACCATTCAGAATGGCCATTATTAAAAGTCAAAACCAACAAATGTTGGGAAAGCTATGGGAAAAGGGAACACTTTACCCTGTTATGGGAGTGTAAATTAATTCAGCCATGGTGGAAAGCGGTTTGGAGATTCCTCAAAGAACTTAAAACTGTCATTTAACCCAACAATCCCATTACTGATAATATATCTAAAAGAAAACAAATCATTCTACCAAAAAGACACATGCACTCATGTGTTCCTCATGGCACTATTCACAATATCAAAGACATGGAATCTACCTAGATGCCCAATGGTAGATTGGACAAAGGAAATATTGGAACATATATGCCATGAAATACTATGCAGCCATAAAAAAGAATGAAATCATGACTTTTGTAATATCACGGATGCAGCTGGAGGTCACTATCCTAAGCAAATTAACACAGGAGCAGAAAATCAAATACTGCATATTTCCCACTTATAAGTGGTCGGTAAACACTGGATATTTGTGGACATAAAGATGCAACAATATAAACTGGGAAGAACAGTATAAACTGAGGAGGGAGGGGGAGAAGGGGTGAGAAATGAACTGTTGGGTATTATGCTCAGTACTAGGGTGACAGGATCATTCATACCTCAAACCTCAGGATCACACAACATACCCAGGTAACAAACTGGCATATGTATCCCCTGAATCTAAAAGCTGAAAGTAATAGTAACGATGATAAATAAAAATAAAAGAACCACTCAGAAAAAAATAATTGATTTGAATAATTTTTGATATCAGGACTCTGACTGAATATACCTCAGTAGTATATATTCTAAGAAGACTTTCAAAGGCAGCTAAAGCTTTATGTGGTATGCTTATTGGTTTTTAGGAATGGTAGTCTTATAATTTTAAACTGTTGTATGACTATTATAAGGACAAAGCAAAAAAGTAGACATAACATTATTGAGAATCAAGATTTTTCTATAATGGAAAATAAACGTTGAAAATACAATAAGTTAAAAACCCCCTTTTATATTAAATTTGAATATATGAGTCTTGAACACATATATTTCCTTGCTTTGCTGACTTGAATGTGGCTACATAGAAGAACCTCCTTATTTTTTAGGCAATGCGTGGTGAAGTAGTGACTAAATGAATGGTCTTACAATTGGTGACAGCTAGCTGCAATGAACACACTTACTGCCTAGATCTTGTTGTAAATGCTCCTCTTCGTTATAAAGAAACGGGACTCCTTGGAGAATGGTGATTTGGTTTGGATGTGTGTCCCCACCCAAATCTCATGTCAAATTGTAATCCTCAGCATTGGCGGTGGAGCCTGTTGAGAGGTGATTGGATCATGGGGGTGGATTTTTCATGAATGTTTTAGCACTGTGCCCTTGGTGCTGTTCTTGTGATAGCGAGTGAGTTCTCGTGAGATGTGGTTGTTGGAAAGTGTATGGCACCCCCTCCCTCTCTCTCTTGCTCCTGCTCCGGCAGCGTGAAGTGCCTGCTCCCTCTTCACCTTCTGCCAAGATTGTCAGTTTCCTCAGGTTGAGCAGATGCCAGCACCATGCTTCCTGTACAACCTGTGGAACCGTGAACCAATTAAGCCTCTTTTCTTTATAAATTACCCAGTCTAAGGTATTTCTTTACAGAACTTCAAGAACAGACTATAATAAAAATGACTTAATCCAGATCTGAGGAAAAAAATGTAAAATGAATCAGAAACATTTTATGGTGCCAGAAATCAAGGAGAAACAAAAAACTGATATGTTCTAAAAAAGGATATAGGATTCATTTTGAAGGGGCTCCCTTTAGCCAAATTTGGAACAGCTTGAATATTAAAAAAAAGGTAAGCAACTATAACAGATTAAATAAAAAAGAAATGTATGAGACCACAGCAATATGATGTAGAGAAAGGGGGGGGGGAGAGAGAGAGAGAGAGAGAGAGAGAATAGAGAGAGAAGAAAAAGAATAAAAAGAAAGCTCATCTTTACAGAAGAATGTTAGCTAATAAATACAGGAAGGAGAGAACCCTAATATAATGATGAATTCAGGTAAGGATCTTTAAATCATACTAAAACAGTTGGGTGACATTTTGGAGAAAAGTCAATTCATATGATGCCAAAGTACTGCCTCACAGATTAGTGATAACAAAGGAGGGAAAAATGTAAAGGTATTTACTCTTTGAAGAGCTCTGGTCATCACCACCTTAATTAAGGGATCAAACTTAACATCACTTACACTGGGACACACTTATGACATTAACTGGCTACCCTAATGTGATCCAACATTAAGTAACAAAATTGACAATGCATTGTTCTTGCCAGAGATGTTTAACTTGAATCTAATCAAGTTGCTGGATGTAATTTTCAGAGCATAGAAATTACAGGGATAGAGGATCAGGTTACAAAACAAGCACCAAGGAGAAACCATCAGCTTTATCCAGAATGAATGGAACATCCTGTAAAATAACTGGACTCCTTTAAAAACGTCAATGCAAATACGCTTTTAAAAAAGAAAAAGTATCATTTTTTGATGTTTTAAAACAATAAAAGATTTAAAGGCTAAAAACACAATCAAGTACAAGAATTTGGCATAATTTTAGAAATATAAATATAAACTGAATATTAGATCATATGGAATTATTGTCATTTTCTTAGATGTGATTATGCTATTGTGACTACATAGAAGAACCTTCTTAATTTTAGCAGTGCATGGTGAAGTAGTGACTAAATGTCATGAATGTCTGCAACTTACTCTAAGTAATTTAACAAATCATAATAATATATGTGTTTTGTTCCTCATGTATTTTCTCTGTAGATAGATAGGTAGATAGATAGGTATGTAGGTAGGTAGGCAGGTAGATAGATAGGTAGATAGATAGGTAGGTAGATAGGTAGGTAGATAGGTAGATAGGTATGTAGATAGGTAGATAGATAGGTATATAGGTAGGTAGATAGGTAGATAGATAGGTATATAGGCAGGTAGATAGGTAGATAGATAGGTATGTAGGTAGGTAGATAGGTAGATAGATAGGTAGATAGGTATATAGGTAGGTAGATAGGTAGATAGATAGGTATGTAGGTAGGTAGATAGGTAGATAGATAGGTAGATAGATATATAGGTAGGTAGATAGGTAGATAGATAGGTATGTAGGTAGGTAGGCAGGTAGATAGATAGGTAGATAGATAGGTATATAGGTAGGTAGATAGATAGGTAGATAGATAGGTAGATAGGTAGGTAGATAGGTATATAGGTAGGTAGATAGGTAGATAGATAGGTAGATAGGTACATAGGTAGGTAGATAGGTAGATAGATAGGTAGATAGGTATATAGGTAGGTAGATAGGTAGGTAGATAGGTAGATAGATAGGTATATAGGTAGGTAGATAGATAGATAGATAGATAGATAGATAGGTATATAGGTAGATAGATAGGTAGGTAGATAGGTATATAGGTAG
>NW_016107389.1:5295714-5346414 GCF_001604975.1 Cebus imitator | reverse complement strand
ATAGGTATATAGGTAGATAGATAGGTAGGTAGATAGGTAGATAGATAGGTAGGTAGCAACAGAGACAGAAGGAGGAAGCAAATAAGGTAAAATGCTAACATGGTGAATCTAGGAGGACATATTGTTAGTTCAATTCCTTTATCTTTTTTACAGACTTGAAATTTTTCAAAATAAATTGAGAGAAAATACTTGGGCATACAACATAAGACATAGAAGAATCCTTGGATTTTTATCTTATACATTTTTCATTTTATGGATTGTAAAATTAAAATTCGAAGAGATTATAGACTCGCTCAAGGCCACAGAGCTAGCACAGAACAGATTCAGCCTCTGGTGTTATATTCAGCTCTCATGAAAATTAACCTCACTTTTTATTTCCCTCTCATGCCGCACTGGCTTTTCCCTATCAAACGGACTCAGGGAGGCGGGGGATTCAGGAGGCTGCGACATGGATTGATCCTTCACACTCTCCTCAGGACCATGGTTTCTCCTGCTTATGAGGCCTGAACTTGGGGACTGCAGGGACCCTGCACTCTCACACTCCCTCTCCCTCCATCTCCCACCTCGACTTCCTGGTCTCCGTTGTCTAACTGTTTCTTTCTTTTCTTTTTCTTTTTCTTTTTTTTTTTTTTTACTTGAATGCTGTTACCTTTTTAGATGATGATGATGATACTTTAAGTTCTGGGGTACATGTGCAGATTGTGCAGGTTTGTTACATAGGTTTACACGTGCCATGGTGGTTTGCTGGATCCACCCCCCAATCAGCGGCATTAGGTATTTCTCTTAATGTTATCTCTCCGCAATCCCCTGACCCCCTGCTATCCCTCCCTTAGCCCCCCGGCCCCCTGACAGGCCCCAGTGTGTGATGTTCCCCTCCCTGTGTCTTTGTGTTCTCTTTGTTCAACACCCATTTATGAGTGAGAACCTATGGTATTTGGTTTTCTGTTGTGTCAGTTTGCTGTAAATGATGGTTTCCAGCTTTAACCATGTCCCTGCAAAGGACATGGACTCATCGTTTTTTATGGCTGCATAGTATTCCATGGTGTGTATGTGCCACATTTTCTTTATCCAGTCTATCATTGATGGGCATTTGGGTTGGTTCCAGGTCTTTGCTATTGTGAACAGTGCTGCTTCTTTAACACAGTGCCACCCTCACTGACCTGGCCTTGTCACTCTGTCAGTCATGTTCCTTAATATTCTCAGACTGATTTTTAAAAGGCTTCCTGGCATTATTGAAACCAATCATAACAACACTAACTCAACATAATCATATCTTGGCCAGGCTAATTGGAAACCTCAGTTTCAAATAAAAGGCTACACTCTGGGCAGTAACTTCCCCAATCTCCAAAGGGCTAGTGCCTTCTGCAAAAGGGTAGCTTTAAACACACTAGCCTATAAATTAAACCACCACGCTGAGTTTGCACAGGAACATTTTGCAAGGTAGTTAAACAATGAAAAGTAAGCATGTTTCCTATTGGTTCCTTTTCCCCTCAGAGAAAGGGAACTAATGGTAGAGATGCTTAATGGAAATCAAGCATGAATTAAGGAGCTTAAGCCTTCTTAGGTAGAGAAGTAAAAATAAATGAAAAAATTTCAAGGTTGAATTTAACTTTTCTGCTTTTTTCCTCCTAATCCCTCCTTCCCCCACCCCCCTTCTGTGTTGTCATTTAACACTGCACTTTCTTTTTTCTATTCTGATGTACCTACAGTTTATTTTCCTTCTTTGGAGCAAAATAATTTTTGTTCTTAATGTATATAGGAAAACTTGGTATAAAAATTCTAGACAGTCAGCCCTGTCCCCCATCTAGCTGTTGCTTATAATGGACCTCTTTTCAGTGAATATCTAATGAAGGTAGCTGTGAAATAAAAATGAATGTTATATATAAAATTTTAAAATGTTATTTTCTACCTTGTAGAGAACAAGCATATCAGTGTGGAATGTATAATTTACACTCAAGCTGGAAGACTACAGCAACTTAAATGGCACCAGGCGTGGAATGGGCAGGGAATCAAAAGTCCTCAAGGAAAGTTGGAGGATATTCCAGAGATTGCAACATAATCCCCAGGGGTTCCATGTATTTGCTGAGTAAGGGCCTTAGGAAAAGAGGACTGTGCGTGTTTATTATTGGCACATTCCCTCAAAATGAGAGACAGCATCTCTTCTCTCGAACCTATGGAGCTGAGTCTCTCATTTGTAGTATGGTATGTATCTCTGCATATGGAACTCTAAAATTAGCTTTTAAAAGCAGGCATAACAAGCTGCAGGCCTGGGTTTTATTTCATCTGTACAATATTTTTAAAAATAAGAACTTTGCACATAAAAACTCTGATTTCCAACTTCTCTGGGAAGATCTGGCAACACTGGGCTTGAATTTTCTCCTGTTAAAGGTTGCTTATCTCCCGTGCCATGAGCTCTGCGGTTTGCTGCAATCCCTGGAAGTCCCTGCTGTTTATCCAGATGCCTTTATTTAAATGGCTGGCTCCTGGCAGCCTCTGAGTTTGAGACCTATGTCATACAGTTTCAATTCATTTCAATGAACGATTTCTTTTTTGACAAGGATATATTTACATCTATTATGGCACCTCATGCATTCAGGATGCCTTACAAGGAGTTTTATATTACATTATTTATTGATTTCTTCCAACTTTGAAGAGAAATAAAATTATTATAATTACTTAAAACATATGTTTGTGAATCTTGGAGAAGCTGTGGAACTTGCCCAAGGCCACACAGTTAGCATCAGAGCCGAATTCAAACCCAAAGCCTGTGCCATCAGAGAACTGAGCAGCTGATTTCCTTGAAAAGAAAGAAAGCAACATGAGAGCATGAAATGACCATGGGTCAAAGGCCCAAGACTGAGCCTGAGAACACAGGCTTGTCTTTCCAAGGGTCTTCCCGCTTATTGGTTGGTAACCTTGTGAAATCCCCTTTCCTCTCTTGGTCTCAGTTTTATAATCTACAAAATGAGGGGAGAGGGTGGGTGAATAGGGAGACCTCTAAAAGCCCTCAGCCTCTGTATTCCTTTGTGTTTGGTACATAGCTGAGAAAGGATGTGTTCCTTTTCTTCTGCTCCCTCTGCTGGGCGTGGAGCAAGAGAACACTTTTTGCTGCCCAAGCCCTTTTGAATTTAATTGAATCATTCATCAAGGGCTCGTGATGTGCAAGGTCATGATGGGCTTCTGGTCACCTGGTGAGGAGACCTAGACTAGTGATAATTATGAGTCACTTTCTGATCACCACTGTGCAAAAGAAGTGAAGGTCCAAAGTAACTCAGGGCCCTATTGTAAACATGGAAGTCGTAGAATCAGAAAACATTATAATAATCAGGGAGACAGCGAGAGCTCATATTTATGAAGCACTGAAAATCGGCCAGGCGTTGTCTTCAGCGTTTTATCTGTTTTCATTTCCATTTGACCCTGAAAGCAAAACTATGAAAAGTGCCATTTATCATCTTCAAGTTGCACTGGGAGGGAGATTAGAACTGAATCCCCTTCTTTTTCAGATGAAGAAATTGAGGCCCAGGGACATTAAATGACTTACCCGAAGTCAGGCAGCCACTGACGGCTGGCAGAGCTAAGACTGGAAGCTGTTCTAGAAATGCCTTTGATTTCTTCATTCAGTTTCTCCAATTTAAAATGTGGCTGAGGAGATAGGACTAATACACCAAGAAATAATTAACAGGATGGGGCGTGTAATTAGAAGCTTAAATTTCCAGAATGGAAATGGGCCTTAGAGACCATCTATTATGACTTCCTATGCAAACGGAAACTTCTCTCCACACCCGTGACAATTGAGTGCTTAGCATTTGACTTGAAACTCACCTCTAGTCCTAAGCTGGTTCCCATACAGGAGATATCTATGCTTTCTTCTGTGCACAGTCCTCTAAGAATTCAAAATAGCTCTTGTGAACCTATAAAACATCATGTCCAGGCTAAAACCCCACACTTCTTTAGGTCTTTCACATTATACATGATTTTGAAGAATATTCATTGTAAACCTGGTTGTCCCTCTGTGATGGATTACAAAGAAAGCTTCTAATAAATGATACCACCTGGTATCCCTGTTCTTGTGTAGTCCCCTTCCACCCTGAATTTTGGCTGTCCTTTGACCCATCGAATGTGACAGAAGTGACTCTATGCTAGTTCTGATTTTCAGCCTTAAGAAGGCCTGATAACTTCAATCTTTGTGCCCTTAGAAGCTAGTGCCATGTAAGAAGGTCAGCTGCCCTTCTGGGGAGATGAGATCCCAGGGCATGTGATATCACACGGATAAGAATGTAGAGGAGCCATGTTGGATGTTCCCGCCCATGGGTCTCCAGAGTACTCTGGCACCAGCTGCCAACTCACTGCAAATGCAAGCGAGATTCAAAGGGAGACAAATGGAGGAATCACCCAGCTGAATCCAGTCAGCACACGCTATCATGAGAGATAATAATGCAGTAAATTATTTTTTTGAGCCACTATGTTTGGGTGATTTGTTATACAGCAATATTGTATTAGCACTCTCTAGAGGGGCAGAACTAGTAGGAGACATATATGCACACGTCCAGAAATAATGTGTGTGTGTGTGTGTGTGTGTGTGTGTGTGTGTATACATATACGGCAGTTTATTGAGTATGTACTTATACCATCACAAGGGCCCACAATAGGCTGTCTGCAAGCTGAGGAGCAAGGAGAGCCTGTCCATGTCCCAAAACTGAAGAACTGGGAGTCCGATGTTCGAGGGCAGGAAGCATCCGGCACAGGATAAAGATGTAGTCTGGAAGGCTAGACCAGTCTCTCTTTTCACATTTTTCTGCCTGCTTATATTCTAGCTGTGCTGGCAGCTGATCAGATGGTACCCGCCCCGAGTGTGGGTGGGTCTGCCTTTCCCAGCCCACTGACGCAAACATTAATCTCGTTTGGCAACACCCTCACAGACACACCCAGGAGCAATACTTTGCATCCTTCAATCCAATCAGGTTGACACTCAGTATTAACCATCACAAGTCCACCTCTTGTCAGTGGGAACTCATACACATCTCCTGAGATCATGCATAATCTTCAAATACAGACAATAATAAGGTCATAGTTATGCCTAACAATACTTCTTCATACAACTGGAAACACACCAATTCCCAACCCAAATACTATCATATAAAGTTAACAATACTTAAATGCTGATGTGAAGTTAATAAATCTTATGTCACATGATAAAGGAGAAAGGAAATAAAATGAAGATATTTTCTTAGTGCAAGTGTGTACATGCACAAACATGTCTTTAACAAAAGAAGAAGGAAATGCTCACGACAATCACAGTCCTCATTTCAGCGGCTGGTCACATGGTTGTAGCTAGTATCGATTACTACCTTCTTCTACTACCCATTCTGTATTCTATTTGCCATCAGCAAGCACCTCAGCAGGTCATGGTTTTTTTCCTGGCGGAGTAACCCAAACCTTCCTTCCTGAAGAGTCTGGGTTATTTGTAGTCCTGCCTGGATTGGTCTGTTGTAGTTTCCCATTTATCTTAATCACAGCGCACGCTAATATTAAAAGACACCCTCATAGATCTGTATTCCCTGCATACTCTTCCTTACCTCGGTTGTGGAGTAGTAGACTGATTTCATCTTGATAGTCTGGGTCAGTCACCCCAGCCAACACTGTAGCTCCCTTCTTAGCTTGTTGACTTAAAGGCAGGAGGAGCCCAAAGTATCCAGGCGGCAATCTTAACTTCCAGTTTAATGGAATTGTTATTGTGTTTCCTCTTGGTAGCATTCTTCCCTCTGGAATTAAGACCTCTAGGCTAGCAGAATAGAATATCCTTGGGATAGGAAGCAAAATGTTCACTAGTGGATCACTAGGAATGATGGTCAGTGGTGCCACTTCCACTGCCACCCCTTGATTCCTGAACCCGTGAATCCTGGCTATGGAAGAAATAGTACCATGTATTGGATGCTGATTCAGAGCATACATGGCCTTCTGGAGAACTTTGCCCCAGCCCCGCAAAATATTGTCACCTAGTTGACATTGTAATTGTGACTTCAGAAAGCCATTCCACTGTTCTATCAATCCAGCTGCTTCAGGATGATGGGGAATGTGGTAAGACCAGTTAATTCCATAAGCACAAGCCCACTGCTGCACTGCCTTAGCTGAAAAGTGAGTGCTGTGGTAAGAGGCCATGCCGTGTGGAATACCATGGCAGTGGATACAGCATTCCATTAGTCCATGGAGTAAGTGTCTATTCCAGTGGGGACAAACTCCTGCCCTTTCTATGATGGAAGAGGTCCAATATAATTAATCTGCCCCCAGGCAGCGGGTGGATCACCTGAGGAATGGTGCCACATCAAGGGCTCAGTGTTGCTCTCTGCTGCTGGCAAACGGGGCACTCAGCAGTGGCTGTAGCCAGGTAAGCATTGGTGAGTCCATCCATGCCACCATGGCCACTTTGTTCATGGACCCATTGGGCGATGACAGGGGTGGCTGGGGAAAGAGGCTGAGGGGTGTCCACAGAATGAGTCATGCTATCCACTTGATTATTAAAATCCTCCCCTGCTGATGTCACCCATTGGCGAGCATTCACATGTGATACAAATATCTTCACAGTTTTTGGCCATTCAGAGAGGTCAATCCACATACCTCTTCCCCAAATTTCTTTGTCACCGATTTTCCAATCATGCTTCTTCTGAGTCCCTGATCATCTAGAGAAACATTTGGCTACAGCCCATTAATCAGTATATAATTTCATCTTCCATGCAAAGTGCACAGCCAGGTGCACTTCTCAGAGTTCTGCCCACTGGGAAGATTCATCTTCACTGCTGTCCTTCAGAGATGTCCTAGAAAGGGGCTGTAGTGTTGCAGCTGTCCACTTTCATGTGGTGCCTGCATATCATGAAGAACCATTGGTGAACCAGGTCCTAGTCTTCTCTTCCTCTGTCAGCGGATCATAGGGAACTCCCCATGAGGCCATCGGTACAGGCTGGGGGAGAGAAGGCAGGGTGGCAGGAGTGGAAACCATGGACATTTGAATTATGTCCTCATGTAAATTGTTTGTGCCTTCAGGACCTGCTTGAGCCTGATCACGGATATACTATTTCCTTTGATGATGGAATGCTGCTGTGTGCAACCCACTTTATGGCTAGATGGGTCAGAAAGCACCCAGTTCTTGATAGGCAGTTAAGGTAGCATGGTGCCTTGATGAGCCATAGTAAAACCTTCAGTTTACTCCAAAGCCCAGTAACAGGCCAAGAGCTGTGTCTTAACAGGAGAGTAGTTATCTGCAGAAGATGGCAGGACCTTGCCCCAAAATTCTAGAGGCCTGCACTGTGATTCACCTATGGGGCCCTGCCAACGTCTCCAGACAGCATCCCTATCTGCCACTGACACCTCAAGCACCACTGGGTCTGCCGGGTCCTATGGCCCAGTTGGCAGAGCAGCTTGCACAGCAGCCTGGACCTGTTGCCGAGCCTTCTCCTGTTATGGACCCCACTCAAAACTGGCAGCCTTTCGGATCACTCAATAAATAAGCCTGAGTAACACACTCAAATGGGGGAGGTGCTGCCTCCAAAATCCAAACAGGCCCACTAGGTGTTATGCCCTTCTTGGTTGTAGGAGGGGCCAAATGCAGCTACTTATTCTTCACCTTAGGAGGAATATCTCCCCAGGCCCCAGTCCACTGGACCCCTAGAAATTGTACTGAGATAGAGAGTCCCTGAATTTTAGTTGGATTTATTTCCCATCCTCTGACATGTAAATGTGTCACCAGTAAGTCCTGTGTGTTTGCTACTTCTTCTTCCTTGGATTCAGTCAGCATAATGTTATCAGTGTAGTGGATCAGTGTGATATCTTGTGGAAGCAAAAGCAACCAAGTTCTCTCCAAATAAGATTATGACACAAAGCTGGAGAGTTGATATACCCATGAGGTAGGACAGTAAAGGTTTATTGCTGGCCTTGCCAACTGAAGGCAATTGCTTCTGGTGGCCTTATGGACAGGAATGGAGAAAATGGCATTTGCCGAGTCAATGGCTGCATACCAGGTACCAGGAGATTTGTTAATTTGCTCTAGTAATGAAACCAAATATGGTACAGTAGCTGCAGTTAGAGTCACCACTTGGGTAAGCTTACGATAATCCACTGTCATTCTCCAAGATCCATCTATCTTCTGCACAGGCCAAATGAGAGAGTTAAGAATGGGGCTGTGGTGGCAATCATCATCCCTGTGCCTTTTAAGTCCTTAATGGTGGCACTAATCTCCACAATCCCTCTAGGGATGCATTATTGTTTTTGATTTACTATTTTTCTAGGTAGAGGCAGCTCTAATGGCTTTCTTTTGTCCTCTTCTACCATAATGGCCCTCACTCTACCAATCAGGGAGCCAATGTGGGGGTTCTTCCAGCTTCTAAGTATGTCTATGCCAATTATGCATTCTGGTACTGGGGAAATGACCATAGGATGAGTCCAGGGACCACTGGACCCACTGTAAGTCAGACCAGAGCTAAAACTCCATTAATTATCTGACCTCCATAAGCCAGTAACTGGAGGACCACAATGACATTTGGGGTCCCCTGGAATCATCGTCAGCTCAGAGCCAGTGTCCAGTAGTCACCGAAATGTCTGATCATTTCTCTTTCCCCAATACACAGTTATCCTGGTAAAAGGCCAGAAGTCTCCTTGGGGAAGGATGGGAGAAAGATTCACTGCATAAATTGTCAGTAATACAGTGTGGTCCTTCCTCAAGGGGATCCAGCCTCCCCTTCATTCAAGGGGTTCTGAGTCTTTAAACTGGCTCAAGTCTGGAAGTTAAATGAGGGGCCATGATTCTCTGCTTTATAATTCAAATTCGTCTTTTGTCCATTTGACCTAGAAGTTTTCTCTTTATATAAATTAAGTAGGACTGCTCTAGGCTTCCTATCAGTTGCATTTCTAGGAATTTGCTAAACAATTTATGCCAGGGACTATCAGTGTTCTCCATACTATTGGAAATAGAGTCCTTAGCATTTTTAAGTCTAATCATATTAAACAGCCAACTCCAGAAACCCCAAAACCAGTGAAAGAACACCATCCTTAATATTCTATTCCTCTAGAACCACTCCTGGTACAAAAATCTGTATTAGTCTGTTTTTGTATTGCTTTTAAAGACATATCCAAGACTGGGGAAGAAAAAGAGGCTTAATTGGACTTACAGTTCCACATCACTGGGAGGCCTCAGCATCAAGGCGGGAGGTGAAAGGCACTTCTTATATGGCGGTGGCAAGAGAAAACGAGGAAGACGCCAAAGTGGAAACCCCTGATAAAACCATCAGATCTCGTGAGACTTATTCACTACCACAAGAACAGTATGGGGGGAACTGCCCCCATGATTCAAACTATCTCCTACCAGATCCCTCCCAGAGTGTGTGAGAATTATGGGAGTACAATTCAAAATGAGATTTGGGTGGGGCTAAAACCAACCAAACATATAACCGAAACAGCCCTCTAAAAAATATTCCCAGGATCAAAATGGGTCTGTGTAGTGTTGAGGTTGGAAGGAATAGTGCCTCTGTTTATCCTGACACTGTTAACCCAGTCCTGGATTTAATTTACATTTAGCAATCATATCATCAGACTGACTCTGTAGCCAACTATAAACCCCCAGCATTTGTCACAGGACTGCTGTTTGGTTCTTTCTCCCAAGTTCTTTCCTAAATGTTGCTATGGACCTAAACATTTTATATTATTTTTCTTGATAATTTTTATCTTGTCTGTTGTGACTCATTGTTCCAGCCTGATGAGATTTGAAAAAAAATTTTATTATATCATCTAATATAATAATTATTCCTGTGTTTTCTGCAATTTGATGATATGCTTACATACTGAGCAGGACCTGGAAAATTCAGAGTCCTTTGGCAGATCATTCATTAAATAACACTTTTAGGAAATGGTCATTCCCCCTACAAGTCTGTATAACCTGTTGTCGATGAAAGTGCTTTTCTTTCTTTAGTACATGAAGGCATTGTGGAGAATTCACCTTGCTGAAGTCAAAGCATATTTGCTCTCTAGTCTTTCCCTGAACTTTCAGAGTAAAACTGTCTAATAAAGTGGTTTAAATTCAGTGTGACATGACTGGCTGTTAACCCAGTCACGTGGGTGCCTACTGCACACCACTTTATTTCCTACACAACCATGAATAATTTATTTTAGAGTTTGAAGAATACAGATTTGGAGGTCAAACACATCTGGGATGAAATCCTGGTTCTTTTCATTGTGAACTAAGCCAAGATACTCAACTTCTCTGAGCCTCAGTTTCCTCATCTGTAAAATGAGGAGGTTAATACTTTCTTCATGGGTTTCATGTGATGATTACAAGATAACACGTGGAATGCACTTAGCAGGATACCCAGGATGTAATAAACACTCAATCCCTGTTAAAGCTCATTATTGTTAGTGCTATATTGTAATAGTAAGTCGTTGCTCATTTTGTAGTCTGTGAAATGGACCTTTTTCTTTTCACTTCTCTGAAAATTCGAACAGTACATGCCTATCCCTAATCTTACGGTACTATGTTGAAAATATAGCAAAAATTAAAATAGTGCTGCTTTCCGTCTGCCATCTGTTCACAATAACCATCTGTCCAGAACTGTAGCCCTATCCCTTTTCATTTGCTCTTCTTTCTCAAAACATTAATTAAAATGTGTCCCCATTAGGACCCCAATCCATGTCCAACTCACACCCTTTGTGGCCCTCCCATGTTTTACACAGCTCAACCCATTTGGGGCTCCAACTGGTGTCAGACAAACCCACTGTGGCCACTTTTCACATTCCTCCTGGCTTATAGGTTTCCTTTTTGTACGTCTGTCATCTCCAGGACTGTGTTAGGTCAAGCCTAGAGGTCACTTAGCTCTGCCAGAATGAGATAGAAAGCCAGGCAACCCAAAGAAGTCATGGGATCTAGGTGTAGAAAGCAGAACTTGGACAAGCAGAAGAGAACCCCAGTCACGGGAGAACCTGGGCACCAGGAAGAAAAATGAAATACAATCATACTAGCAAGGACTGGGTACCAAGTCATGAAACAAACTACAAGATAGACACAGTGAGAAACCAGAAAGTGCTAGACTCAGTGTTCCTAAATATCCCCCTTCTAAAGTAGGTAGTAGCAGATTTGGGGTCCAAATTGAATCTACAAGTAGCATTAGGTGGCCCCAGCAGTGGAGGTTAGCATGCCGCCGCAGCAGGGAGCCAAGCAAGGTACTAAGATATTCTCCAAGAAAATGTCTAAGATTCCCGACACTTGCTCATCCCATTCAGCTCTTTGGCTAGTCCTCAATTAAATCCTGGAGAACCTTTCTCTTGCTGATTTTGAGTCTTTTGAGAGGTGGCCTTATCGGTCAGAAACCCATCAGATGCCCTTCTTTCAGCAGGGTGACAATAGTCAACCACACAGAGTGGAATCCAGGTCACTAGTGACTCTCTGAGTACTCAAAATGCCAGTGTAAGGCAAGAACGTATCTGATAAGAATGGAGAGAGACAGCGATACGTTACACTTCACAGGACAGGCATTTGTAATCTATTCTAATGACCTGAGGGAATGGTATTGGTTATAACTCTCTAGCTGTTCTTAAATGCCACTCAAAAGGCATCCAAGACTTTTGGCATTTCTTAACCTTGTAAAACTAAAAAATGTTAAAAACATTTCTTTTAAAAAAAAGGCGGAGAAATAAACCCCACTACAATTTCACCTCCTGGAGACAATCTCTGTTAAAATTTTGGAGCGTATCTGAGCTAGCGCCTTTCTTCCCTCATTCCCTCTTGCCTTTCCTTCTTTGTGTCCTCCTTATCTTTCTCCCTCTGGGTTTCAAGGGCAGAGAGTTGGGTTATTTATCCTCCTTCTTCACGGCACATTACCAACATTTGCATGTGCTTGGTTTGATCCTATTTTATCATTTTCCTGCTTCATCCTGAGTCATATATCACTGAAGAATATATTATATTTATGTATTTCTCTCATTTACATAAGTTGTGCTTGTTATAGGTCTTGTTCAGTCTCTCACTTTCTTTTTCTTTTCTTTCTTTCTTTTTTTGCTCATCACTGTTTATGTGATCTATTTACAATACAGAATATCTATCTGGCTCACTGAAGTTAGCTGTTACATGCTGTCAGAGAGTATGCATCTTCCTCATTTCACATATCTATTCCACTGGTAATGGACTCTAGGTTGCCTCTAGTATATCGCTGCCAAAAACAACACAAAAAGCATCCCCACGCATATGCTCATGTGAATCTGATTATCAGAAGAGTATAGGCAGGAATGAGATTGCTGAGTCACAGGAACACACATAGCATCACTAAGTTCTTCCAGATTGTTTCTCGAATGGCTACAACATTCTCTCTCTCTCTCTCTCTTTTTTTTTTTTTTTAACTGAGAAAGGATTCATATACCATAAAGGTTACCTTTTAACATGTACATTTCAGTGGTTTTTGGATTATTCATGAATGTGTGAAATCAGCATTACAGTCCAACCAGAACATTTTCATCACTTCACGGTTTTCATTGTCTCCAAGAGGTGGCCATGGAAATAAAGTGGGCTTTATTTCTCCATCTATTTTATGTTTCTAACATTTTTCATTTTTAAAAATGTTGAGGGAAACTCTGTAACCATTAACAGGCACTCTCTGCTTTCCCCTCTCCCTGACCATTGACTCATCTGTTTTCCGTCTTTGTAGACTTTCCTGTTTTGGACATTTCAGATAAGTGGAATCACACATATGTGGCCTTTTGTGTCTGACTTTTTTCACTTAGCATAAAGTCTTCAAAGTTTATCATTGTTACAGCATGTATCAGTGCTCCACTGGTTTTTTAAATTTTTAAAATTATTTATTTTTTTTTGAGAAGGAGTCTCGCTCTGTCACCTAGGCTGGAGTGCAGTGATGTGATCTTGTCTCACTGCAACTTCCGCCTCCTGGGTTCAAGCGATTCTCCTGCCTCAGCCTCCCGAGTAGCTGGGATTACAGCCACGCACCACCATGTCCAGCTAATTTTTGTATTTTTAGTAGAGATGGGGTTTCACCATGTTGGTCAGGCTGGTCTCAAATGCCTGGCCTTGTGATCCGCCTGCCTCAGCCTCCCAAAGTGCTGGGATTACAGGTGTGAACCATGGCACCCGGCTGAATGATACACCCTTGTGTAGAGATATTACATTTTATTTACCCATTCATCAGTTCATGGACATTTGGAATGCTTCCATTTTCTTCACAATTATGAAAAACACTGCTATATTTTGGCTACTATGCTATAATGCTGAACATTTATGTATATAATTTTGTGTGGACACTTGTTTTTAATTCTCTTGGGTATAAACCTAGCAGTAGAACTGCTAGTTAATATGTTAAGTCTGTGCTTAATAACTGAGAAACTGTTTTCTAAAACAGCTGCACTATTTTACATTTTCAATGGTGATATATGAAGGATCCAATTTCTCTATATCCTCACTCGTACTTGTTATTATTTATTTTCAAAAATTGTAGCCATCCAAGTAGATAGGAAATGGCATCTCACTGTGATTTTGGTTTGTATCTCTCTGATGACTATTTCGAGCATCTTTCAAAGTGTTTATTGGCTGTTTGAGTATCTTCTTTGGAGAAATGTCTGTTTAAATCCTTTGCCCATTTTCAAATTGGGTTATTTGTCCTTTTGAGTTGTAAGAGTTTTAAAATATATTATGAATATGAGTTCCTTATCAGAGATATGATTTACAAATATTATCACCCATTCTGTGGGTCATCTTTTCACTTTCTTNTTTTTTTTGAGACAGAGTCTTGGTCTGTCGCCCAGGCTGGAGTGCAGTAATGCCATCTTGGCTCACTGCCACCTCCACCTCCTGGGTGCAAGAGATTCTTGTGCCTCAGCCTCCTGAGTAGCTAGGATTATAGGTGTGTGCCACCATACCTGAATTTTTTTTTTTTTTTAAATTTTAGTAGAGACAGGATTTCTCCATGTTGGCCAAGCTAGTCTCGGAACTCCTGGCCTTAAGTGATCTACTTGCCTTAGCCTCCCAAAGAGCTGGGATTCCAGGCATGAGCCACCGTACCTGGCCATATTTTCACTTTCTTGATGGTGTCCTTTGAAGCATGAAAGTTCTTAATTTTGTTGAACTCCAACTTATCTATTTTTTTTTCTTTTGTTGGTTATGCTTTGGTGTCATATCTAAGAAGCTCTTACCTAAACTAAGGACAAAAGATTTATGCCTATGTTTCTTCTAAGTATTATATAGTTTTAACTCTTATATTTATGGCCTTTGATTCTTTTAGAGTTATTTATATTATGAGGTATCGATCCAAATTCATTCTTTTACATGTGGAAATCCAGTTTTCCCAGCACAATTTGTTGAAAAGCCCATTCTTTCCCCCATTGAATTGCCTTGGCAACTCAGTTGAAAACCAACTGGTCATAGACCTAAGGGTTTATTTCTAGACCCCTGACTCTATTCCATTGTTCCAAATGTCTGTCTGTATCCACAATGTCTTGATTATTGTAACTATGTACTAAGTAGTAAAATTAGGAGGCCTGAGTCAGCCGTCTTTGTCTTTTTTAAAGACAGAGTTTTGACTGTTCTTCATCTTTTGCATTTCCATATGAATGCTATGATCAGCTTGCCAATTTCTTCAAGAAAACAAAGCTGAGAATTTAACAGGGATTGCACTGAATCTGTATATGAATTTGAATGTATTGGATGTATTAAGTTTCTATGACTTTTGTAACAAATTAGTACCAATAAAGTGGCTTAAAACAACAAACAAATTTTATCTTATAATATTGTAGGTCAGAAGTCCCACATGGGTCTTAACAACACCCTTTCTGGCCATTGGAGAGAGGATACCCTCACTTCTTGGCTTACCACACCCTTTTCCATCTTCCAAGACAACAATGGCAAGCTAAGTCCTTCACAGGCTGCTATCTCCCTGGTTCTGTCTTCTGAAGTCACACCTCCTTCTCACAGCTGGAAAAGGTTTTCTACTTTTAAGGACCCATGTGATCAGATTGGGCTCATCCTGATAATCCAATACCAGCCTCCATCAAGGTCTGTAATGTAATCACATCTACAAATTCTCTTTTGCCATATAAGTTAACATTTTAACAGGTTCCATGAGTTTGAATGTGGATATCTTTGGTGAGTCATTATTCTGCTTACCACATCATTTTTATTAATGGGTTTTTTTTTTTTTTTGGTCAAGTAAAGGTCATCTGACTATTGCTTTTTGGGGACAGTGGCTCATGCACTCTTGTTGGGGTAGGCCCACTTCATCTTCACCATCACAGGCTCTGGCTGTGCAGGATGGCATTGGCCCTGTGGATGGCAGCCATGTGCAGGTCAGACCAGTCTTTGTTCTTGAGGATCACGTGCTTGATGCTGCTCAAAGTGGCCCAGTTCTTCTTGTTGGTGGTGGTCTTCATGCATGTAGGAGGTGGCTGGCTTTTGCTGGCCTGATCTCTGTTTCATGACCACAACCACACTGTTGCCATTGGCCATTGGCTTCATATCCACAGTCTTGTGGTGAGTTGGCCTGGTAGCAGAGGGAGTGTGGGCCCTCAGGTTATTGCGCTTTGTGATACAGGTCTGCTTATTCCTCTTGATCAGGAAACTAGAGCAGTTCTGCACCACTATTCAGTGCAGAAGTACAGACAGTGACAGTTCCTCTCATAGTGCTGTAGACAGAAATAGCCGTACCACTTTAACAATATTAAACTTTCTAAACCATGACCATGGGATGTCTTTTTATTTTGTTAGATATTCTTTAATTGCCTTTAATGATAGTTCATAGGTTTCAGTGCACAAGTGTTGTACTTCTTACTTTTTTGTTAAATTTTTTTGTAAATTCTGATATTTTTCCTGCAGTTGTAACTGGGATTATTTTTAAATTTTATTTTCAGATTGTTGCTAGTGTATGGAAATAAAATTGATTTTTGCTTTTTTATTTTATAGCCTCCATCAGTAGAGCTTTGTAATTATTGCTTTATACAGTTATCTTTACAACTAGACCATTGGAAAGAAAATAGTTACAAATAAAAATGCATGCATATTGCCTTTTGTTTTTACCTATGTGGTTACCTTTACCAGCCTATTTATTTCTTCATATGGATTAGAGTTACTGTGAGGTGTGCTTTAATTTCACCATGAAGGATTTCCTTTAGAATATCTTGTAGGGCAGATATAGTAGTAAGAACTGTCTCAGTTTTTGTTTGTCTGGGAATGTCTTAATTTCATCTTCATTTTTGAAGGATGTTTTGCTGGTTATAGAATTTTTGGTTGACAGTCTTTTTCTTTTATTACTTTAAATACACCGTGCCACTGCCTTCTGCCCTTCATGGTTGCTGATGAGTAATTAACTGTAAATACTTTTGCTTAATTTATACACAGTGAACTGCACAGATTTTTAATTGTGGGGTTTGATAAGTTTTTGACATATGTGCACATCCATGTAACCTTTAACTCAAGCTAAAGTTTATTTTATAACATATTATATAAAATTTCCATTTCCTTCAAAAATTTCCTCAAGCCCCTTTATAAACAGTATACTCTTCCATTCCTAAAGCAACCATTGCTTTGGTTTCTATAACTATAGAGTACTTTTTTTCTGTTCTTGAGCTTCATAAAAATGAAATTACACATTATATACTCTTTTATATCTGACTTCTTTTGCTAAGTATGTTTTTAAGGTTTATCCATATTATGGCATTTTCTTTTTTTTCTTTTCTTTTTTTTTTTTGAGATGGAGTCTTGCTCTGTGTCCAGGCTGGAGTGCAGTGGCGTGATCTCATCTCACTGCAACCTCCGCCTCCTCACTTCGAGCAATTCTCCTGCCTTGGCCTCCTGAGTAGCCAGGACTATAGGCATGGTTCACCATACCAGGCTCGTTTTTGTATTTTTAGTAGAGACAGGGGTTTCACGATGTTGACCAGGCTGGTCTTGAACTCCTGACCTTGTGATCCTCCTGCCTTGGCCTCCCAAAATGTTTGGATTACAGGTGATGTATTTTCTTTTTAATTTCTGAGAAATATTTTTATTGTAAGAATATACCAGCAATTGTTTATTCATTTTCATATTGATGGACATTTGGATTCCAGAAATTCCAAATCTGGAAATTCAAAAAGCAGTTTCTAGATTGGAACTATTGTGAATGAAGATGCTATAAACATTCTTGCATAAGAATTTTTTGTTGTTGTTGTTGTTTTAATTGGGCCTTTTTATGGGTAAGTACTTGGGAATAGAATTGAACATCATGGAATAAGTGTAAGTTTACTTTTGTAGTAAATACTTTTATGAAATAGTTGTACCATTTTACACTTTAACTAGCAATGTATGAGGGTTTCAGTTGCCCCACATCCTCCTATTTGGTGTCTTCAGACTGTTTTAAAGATAACTATTCTAATGCCTGCACATTAGAATGCACATTCTAATGCATGGTACATCATTGTGATTTTAATTTGAACTTCCTTAATGTGCTTATTGGTCATTCATATGTATTCTTTAATGAATGTGTTTGTTTACATCCACAGCCTTTTTAAAAAATTGGTTTGTCTTTTTTTTTTATTGAATTGAGTAAATCCATATATTTTGAGTATATTTCCTTTGTTAGATACAGCTATTACAAACATTTTTTCCCAGTCTGTAGCTTGCCCGCTTATTTTCTTAATGATCTCTTTTAATAAGTAGAAGTTTTAAGTTTAATTGAAATATAGTCGATTTATTTTTATGCTTTTGTATTCTTATACAAGAAATCTTTGCCAATTCCAAAATTGCAAATACTGTCCCATATTTCTCTCAAGAAGCTTTATAGTTTTAACTTTTAATTTTGTCTATGATCCATATTCAGTTAATTTTTCTGTATGTTTCTGTGAAATAGAAGTCAAGATTTACCTTTTTTTCTAGTTGTTCAGTACCAATTTGTTGAAAACGTTTTCCCTTCTCCATGGGACTGCGTTAGCTTCTTTTATCGAAAATCAGTTTACTGCATAAGCATGGGTCAAATTCTGGATGCTCTATTATGTTTCATTAATCTGTTTGTTCTTTCCTGTACTAATAGCCTACTTTCCTGATTACCATGGCTTTAGAGAGAGTCTTGAAATTAGATAGCATAACTTTTCCAGTGTTTTCCCTCTTTTCCTAGTTTATTTTGTTTTTTCTAGTTACTTTGCGTTTTCATACAAATTTTAGAGTCAGCGAGTTAATTTCTCCAAAAAATAGACTATTGAATTTTTTATTGGGAATTTCATTAACTCTGTAAATCATTCTTCATTTATTTATGATAGACTTTCAGATTAACTTGGCAACTCCATTAGGCAACTAGTTTGTTTAATTAATTTATCAAAACTAAACTCTGTAATTCATAAGCTAAGCATAGCCTTAAGCAGGTTCTTTGCACCTGAGTATATTAGAAAATTGTCAAAGCTAAGCCAGTCATATGAATTAGATTATTTAGGTATTAGCAAATTCATATTCCTGGAAATTTTTCTTGCTCTTCAAATTCTCACATGAATATACAGCTGAATTTACAAATGTGAAATAATAATAAAAGAATTAGCTAACAAGTATTAAGAAGGAAATAAATTCCAGGCATTGTGCTACATGTTTCACAGGCATTTTCTCAATATTTTCAACAACCGATAGGGCCCAAGTACTAGTAACATTCCCGTTTAATGGATGAGGAAACAGAGGTTTAGCGTCACACAGCTATTCTTCGGTAGACTGGAATCTAATCTGGCTGTCTCTAGAGCCTCACGTTTTGATCACTAGCTACAGAGTCTCCAATGTGTGAGCAGTTGAATGCCCTCATGCTCTTCTTCCAAAGATAATCACATCAGCAATGTAACATCAATTATCTGCCCTTGGTTATAGGCTGAGAACAGGCTCTGGAATGGGCAGTGCATGGTCCCCTCCTCTCCCTGATCTACAGGTGACTTTTGGCTATAACTATATCCTCTGTTGGATTAGAATCTTATTATCAAAATATCACCATAGATCAGCCAACCAAGGGCCATCAAAATCCTCTCTTGACAAAGGTGATTTCCTTTACGAAAAGGTTGGAACCTGGAATATTGTGCCACTTTTGTATAAGTTTTTATTTCCAAAGATCTGAAGTCTTTGGGTAAGAATAAATAGATAAATATCAAATAAGTACTACCACCACCAATAGGATTTTCCAGGTGTTCACTTACCTTAATCACTCACAATGTCACTCACAGAGGTGGACAGGTGTTAAATATTTGAAGTCCTTTTCACAGCATATTTTACTATTTAAAGTATAAGCATTTTGTATAGTGTGGATTTCTTAGTGCAACAATAATTGTTAATGATATTTTCCATAATTTCAAATAGTTCAGGACTTCCTCCTTGCTTAAACTTTGCTCCTGGTAGATGACTACTTTTTAGTAGTAGCAGACAAATATATTTTCCTTTTTGCATCAAAATAAAAATGTTTTGCCCAAATCTTACAGGAGAATTGGATAGAAATTTGTACAAATTTGAGGCAAACTGTTGCTGCAAAACCCTGATATTTGCCTGAGTCTTTAGACATCAGAGTAACTAGCCGGTTTTCAACCTTTACAGAATCTACATTGTTACATGCCAGAGTTAAAAGGCAGTCTCAGCTAGGTGTGGTGGTGTGTAGCCACTCAGGAGACTCCTTGAACCAAGGATTTCAAGTCTAGACTGGGCAACATAGCAAGACACTCTCCTCCAAACAACAACAACCACAAAGTCCAGTCTCACTGGAAATGTCCACAATGGCTGTGTATTTGATGGTATTAAGAAATTGAGAAATTATTGATACTTATGTTTTTGTGTGATAACGGTATTGCGGTTATGTTTTAAAAAATAGTACTTATCTTTTAGAGATACATCTTAAATATTCATTGGTAAAATGATATCATGTCTAAGATTTGCTTCAGAAAAGTCCCAGGGGGAAAAGTGAGAAGCAGAGGGGGTGAATAAATAAAACATTATTGGCTATGTTTCGGCAACTGTTGAAGCTGAGTAAAAAATACATGGGGTATCATTATAGCATTTTCTCACTATTGTGTTTTTAAAAATCTTTCATAATAAAACGATTTAAAATAATCCTAGGGACTTCTGTTAAAGATTGAAAAACAAAACTGAAATCTTAGGTTCTTGAAAGATAGTTCCTGAAAGACACGTGCAACTGAGAATGATTGAATTATAAAAAGCAAGGGCAGAGCTTGCAACCAGATTTTAATGATGTTATTCCATGTTTTCAAATTCCCACATATTATAATGATATCAGTAATAATACCAACAACAGATGCTGTGGCAGCAACAGTTCATATTTATTTACTGCATACTATAAGGTTGGGACTTTTCTAAGAACTTTACATTAATCATCTCATTGTTATTATTCCTACTTAATCCATGAGAAAACTGAGGCTAACTAACTTGGCTACTGTACTAGCAAGTAGAAGAAGTAAGATTTGAACCCAGAAAGGATGACTCTGTACTGCCTTAATTCAACACATTTTCACAGAGGGACTACCATGTTCTAGGCACTGGAGCAGAGGTAGAAAATTGAAGAGCAAAACATTTGCCAGCATGGAACCGTCTATTCCAATGGGAGGAAACAAGACAAAATCCAACAAATTTAATATAAAATTTGTGTATTTTAGGAAGGGTGATAAGTGCTAGGGAGAAAAATAAATCAGGAAAGAGGGTGGAGAGTGATGGGTGATCAGAAAGGTCTTACTGACAGTGATATTAAATAGGCACCTGAAGGAGATGGAGTGGGGAATTTCAAGCACGAGAGACATCAGGTGCAAAGGCCCTGTGGCAGGGGCTTGCTTGGTGGGTTCAGGGATCAGGATGGCAGCCTGTGTGGATGGAGTCATGGCAAGAGACAAAGCAGTAAAGACCAGGCCAGGAAGGTCAGAGCATGTGACGCTTTGAAGAGTGTCACCCTCAGTTGGGCTTTTATCTAAAGATCACACAGGCTGCTGTGTTGATTACAGGCAGGAGGGGTTTAAGCAGAAAGGTAGGGAGACCAGTTAGGAGGCTTTTCTAAGACCTCAGAGACAGAGGGCAGTGGCTTAGACTAGGGCTGTGTGAGAGAAGAGGTCAGATTTGGAATCCATTTGGAAGGTAGAGCTGACAGAATTTTCATTAATAGCCTATGCTCCAAACCACTGTGGCACTGTTAAAATATTTATTCACGTTTATAATTGAAATCAAAAATGAAGACATTCTGTCTTTCTGTAAAATTAATCAAAGAACATTTCTTCTGCTGTGAGACAATGAGCCTGAAGGAGAGCATCCGTCTGCAAGGAGGCTCAGTGGTGGGAAGTGCAGGAGTCCAGGCTCCAGACGGAGGTGACCAACTGGTCTTGACATTGGCACTGCATCCTGCATCCCGGGGAACCCTCGAGTCCCAAGCAACCTAGGATGGTTGGTCACCCCACTCAGACATGCTGTTCGCATCCCACGTCTTCCACTCTTCACTCTGGAACTTGGTACAAATTGTTTAAGGCCTTGAGCCTCAGTTTCCCTATCTCTAAGTGGAGATAATAATCTACTTGCTGAGCTGTTCTGAGAGTCTTAGAGGTCCTGGATATGAATGTGCTTTGTGAACTGTGAGACACTAAGAATTAAAGCACAAGAATTGTGCTTTAATAACACATTATGCAGGACCTCTGGATGGGGGGTACTCAGGGCCCAGGACCTCCCTGCTTCCTGTGTGGGAAGGAAGTCAGGAAGCCTCTTTCCTGCTGGGATCCTGAGGAAGATGGCGGAGGGCCGAGGGCCACGACGTGGCCGATCCCCACGAACAGTGGTCTGGCCTCTGGAGCATCTCTCACAACCTCCAGGACTCCCAAGGCTCACCCAGCATTTCCTGAGACCCCACAGTCAAGAGAGTTGAGCGTCCGGTGGAGGAAGGCAATTTGGTGTGCTGGGCTCTGGGACACAGGGCACACTAGACTAGGGAAGTAGTGGCAGGCAGTAGGGCTTCCTCACTGGGCCCTATGCCTGGAGCCCATGCTACTTCTAGGAGACCACAGAAAGGCTTAAATCTCTCCTGAAATCACATCCAGGAAAAAAGAATACAGTCGAGCTTGTCACCAGTACAATTACAAAATGATTGAATTGATGCTTTGGGGGTGAGGAGAGGTCAAGGAAGGCAAAAGTGTCTAAAGCTACTAGAAACATGAGGTAGCCCTAGAGGGAGACAGAGTCCAGCGGGCTTGGGCAGCATCTCCAACCACACATAGTTCCATGGATTCAGGTTCAGTTTACCTGGGGCCCGCTTTTCACTAATCCAGAGACAGCGTCTCTTGAATAAGAGCTACTCCTTTTCCAGCAACAAGAAAGAGATTGGAACATGGTTGGTTGCTTACATATCTCTCTGTCTATCTGCCATCTATCTATTTATTTTTATTGTACTTTAAGTTCTGGGGTACATGTGGGTTTGTTGCATATGTATACACGTGTCATGGTGGTTGGCTGCATCCATCATCCTGCCATCTTTATTAGGTGTTTCTCCTAATGCTATCCCTCCCCTAGCCTCCTACCCCACAACAGGCCCCAATATGTGATGTTTCCCTCCTTGTGTCCATACGTTCTCACTGTTCAACTTCCACTTATGAGTGAGAACATGCAGTGTTTGGCTTTCTGTTCCTGTGTTAGTTTGCTGAGAATGATGGTTTCCAGCTTCATCCGTGTCCCTGCAAAGGACATGAGCTCATGTCCTTTTTTATGGCTGCATAGTATTTCATGGTGTATATGTGCCACATTTTTTAAAAAATCAAGAGACAACAGATGCTGGAGAGGATGTAGAGAAATAGGAATGCTTTTACACTTTTGGTGGGAGTTAAACTATTGTGGAAGACAATGTGGCAATTCCTGAAGGTTCTAGAACTAGGAATACCATTTGACCCAGCAATCCCATTACTGGATATATACCCAAGTAATTATAAATAATTCTCTTATAAAGACACATGCACACATGTGTTTATTACAGCACAGTTCACAGTATCTATTTTTATACAGACTCAGACAGCCAACACAGTAAGTATGACCAGGTCTACCATTGATTCTCTGCATGGGCTGTGATTAGGAAACATGTTGTCACAGAGAACTGAAATTCCCAGTTTGAGAAGTGATGTACCACAGCATTTCTGTGGTGATGTGTGTGGGTGATTGTGGGTGGGCTGAGTCATCCGTTCACCCCACATAATTCATTTATTAAGAAGTCTTTGGAAAATGACCTGAGATTAGATTAAACTAATATGGCCTTTGGTAGGTCCTATCTTTGAAACTTTCATACAAATGTGCACCAGCAACTTATCCCAAGTCTTTATCAATGATTTTCAAACTGTGAAACTGTGTTCTGAAGACCCCCCCAACCCTCACACACACACACGCTCACATGCGCGCACGCGAGCACACACACACACACACACACACACACACACTTTCTCTTCAGTGACCCGTTAGGGGCTGCACTGGGGATATGTTTTTAAGATGATATCACAAGAAGAATGAAGCTCCTGATCCCCCTCCTCTCCTTATTTATAGTAGTTCCAATTCACTTGTGGGTATGACATAAGGGTTTATTTGAACGATAGGTTCTGTGGCTAAACAAAACTTATAAACCATTCTCTGTAACTGGAAGTTGCATTTTTTTTCCCATGACGATATTGTTGAACATCAACATACCTTAAAGTAGGACATGTGTGTGTGTGTGTGTGTGTGTGTGTATAAGCAATTTAAAGGAAATAATAATTTATATTATAAAGATAAAATTTTACATATGTCATTTTTGCGTGGAGTATCCTGTTTAACAGCTGAAGATTGACTGGTTGTTACCGGTTAGAAAAGTCCTGCAACCTTTGACATGCTCTGCGATCTAAACTGGTTAAAGAATCAGAGAAATTCTATTTTTGGCATTAAGATAAATGCTCCTATCAAGTTTTATGATTGATAAGGGGGAGGGAAGGAGAGATGTTACAATTCTAACTCTTAAAGCAACTATTTAAAAAATGGGATGAGTTTGCTCTATCTAGTTGACTTCTGATACAGATAATTCAAACATATAAACATCCTCTTGGGTAAGAACTTCACAAATGTAAATCCACTTACTTGTAAGTAGGGGACAGGAAGGGAATTTGAGTGTGAGCACCTGGATCAAAAGCCCTTTTTTTCATGGAAAAAAATCTTCCCGGGGCTGATTTCCATAATGGTACATTTCCTCTTTATAAATCCTAGTAATTAATCATCAAGTTTTGTTTAATGAACACCTGTGTAGATCATAGATTCCTCAGTTTATTCTCAAAACTCAAATTTTGAGTTACCTCTTGCTCTAAGAATTAGAGTCCGCCCCCAGGGTTTGTTTCTGGTTTGTTTGGCACCTCTGCTCCTGGCTGAACTTGAATCAAAGTGCAGGATTTCATTGTCTTCTCTTACCCTCCTTCCAACCGTTCCTTGACTCCAGGGTCTCCCAACCTTAGCATTATTGACATTTTAGGCCAAATAATTATGTGTTCTGAGGGTTGCCTTTGCACTGAAGGATGTTTGGCAGCATCCCTGGCCTCTAGCCACTAGAGGCCATTAGCATCCTCTTCCAATTTATGATAACCATAAAATTCTCCAAATATTGCCACATGTTCCCTTGAGAAGTAGGGAGGGAGGAAAACCATTGGTCTAATCCATGAGGATCCCAAGACTCTGGAATCCTGCCAGGAATTACCTGGCCACTACTGGACATGGTCAGAGAAACCTTAGACCCATGTGATTTACCCAATTCAATGTTCTCAACCCTTGCTGCATTTTTAGAATCACCTGAGATGTTTACAAAGGACCAACTGGGCACTAGTATTTTTTTAAATTCCTCCAGGAAATTCAAATTTGTCGACACAATAGACAACCTCTGAACTAAACGTACTTAGTAATCTTAATACTTGCAAAAACCAACCAACCAACCAACCAACCAACAGTGACCCAACAATTTTATTTCAAATAGGAAATATCCAGGTAGCTTCAAAGCCAGAAAAAAATCCCCTTTGTCCATAGATTGTAGAACATAAGTCATCAGAAACATTTCACATTTGCTTTCTGTTCTTCTGTTATCAGCACGAAGCAGTTGGGAAACCTAATGCCTTTGGGAATGCTGGGCTTTTTGACTGTTTGACTGAAGTTGCATCCCTTGATGTAGAGCATCCCCTGGTGCTTGTAACTCACAGGCAGTCTTTTGTCGGAAGTAACATCCATTAGAGAACTTCAAGGGGAAAGACTGAACTGGAGGAAATGCCCTGAATGGAATGTTTGGGGCTGGCAGGAAGGAAGATCAAGACTTAACAAGACCAAAGGTGGCTTGGGAAGGGAGGCCTTCTGATAATGTTTATCAACAAATGAAAGGTATGATTAAATTGCTACCACTTTCCTCCATCTGTACTCAATAAGTGTGGGAATAAATCCAGACAATGAGGGTCTTTGCATCTTAAGATTGAGGAACATTATGTTCAGAGCTGTATATATTCTGGAAGCTACCAATTCCACTTCTGGCCAGCCAGAAAGATTTGGCAAAAATTCTCACCCAGCTACTACTCTTCTGAAAGGTAGAGGAATGCATTAGATAATGTTCAACTTTCCATGTGCTCTTGGACAACTCAGCTTCCCTAAGACTGTTTCTTTATCTGAAAAATAGGCACTGTGGCATTTGCCTCAGATAGACATTATGAGAATTAAATCAGATAATGTGGGTGAAAGTACCTTGTGAATTGTGAAGCCCAATAAGGTAATATTACCTCTTTGGGGACTTCCCACTCTGAAGATTCAGCTAGACCAGGATCCAGTGGCTTTCAGTTTTGGCTTCTAGGGCATGTGTAAAATAATGGACAAGCACAGTCGTTGATATAACTTGTCAAATGTCTGTTCTCAAGTGGGCAATTAGGAAAATACATTTGAGCTAAAAAGACAGAGTGATGTATTTTTCATGACTAAGGTTACAATTGTATTTTAGGTTATTATATACTAAAGACCAGGAAATTAATTGGTGTCCTCTAAAATGCAGGAGAACAAGAGATTAATCTGATAAATGGTTTCCATTAAAAATTCCATTTGGCTTCTCAAATTCATCTTGTCTCCTGTGGTTTCTGAATGCCACAATGTCCTCCCCTGTGCTTTCCAGCTGCATTCTCTTGCTTCCTAAATCACTAGGTTTGGAGAATATCAGTATTTATACAAGTCCAGTAACACAGCGTAACTAGAGGCTTAACCTGTTAGCTCCCTAATTCATGAATATGTTGACTGAAACCATGGCTTTGTCTTTCATCTTAGGGTTTGGTTGATAGTCAGAATGTAATCTTTGTTGATACTGAAGAAAAGCGTTTTGGTAACACTATTTCATACAGAGAGTGCAGCTGAGACCACTCAAATGAGACTGTTGTCAAGATGCCAAATTATTAGTGCTTACCTAGGAAGAATTCCCATCGAGGATGAAATAAGCAGGGCAGGAGAGAAGGCTGTTTCAGGGGATGGTCAGTGTTATTCTGGAGGTTGGGGGTGGGGGACACTGGTAGAGAAGTGGTTAGTGTTTCCAGACTTTTACTCGGGTGCTTTTCCGATTAGATGTCCCATGTGGCTAGCAGAGAAAACTGGGTGGATTCCACCCTAGGCTTGCAAAAACACAGACACTTAGATGCCATGTTTCTGAAGAGAATCCCAAACCAATTGCAAATCCAGAACTGAGCATGCCACTACATGACGACACTGAGCTCATATTTCTCTGGTTTGTCCTCAGATTGTTCTGCATTTAAGACTGAGTCAGGTTCTGGATGGTGGATTTCAATGACAAGAACGTAGATGAGGCCTCCTATGACAGCACCAACCATAGGGCCCACTACAGGAATCCACCAGAAGTTGTTTCCAGCTCTGAAATCAAACAAGAAATTAGTGCTATATTTCTTGGCCTTCCTCCTGGTATTACTGTCTAGTTTTTCACTTACTTGTTAGTCTTTCTCATGCTCGTGGTTCCCTCTTAATTCAGCAAGAACTAAGTATAAGGGAGCTCACTGTAGCAGGGCAACTGTCATCCTTGATTTTCCACTACACCTGATTTTAGATGATATGTCCTACTAATATTTGTGAGATATTATGTCTTATTTATTTTTCTTTTAGAAAATATGCTGGCTGAGCCCATGGTCAAGATTGAGGGTCCCTAGCAAAGATCAGGTCAATTACTCAGGAATTGCCTTCCCCTCATCTTGAAATAATGATGCCTGTGAATTACAGGTAGAATGTGGAAAATTTCTGGGTGTCATTACTGTATGAGGACAATTAAACTAAACAATCAGGAAATGTTTGTCAATCAATGAATGAATTTTTAAAAAATCTAAGGTGGATGTGTGAATTGCCTACTAAATATAATTTAAATTGGTACTTATTTTTTAAGGTCATAACTTGAAGCTACCCTCTGCTAAGGCTGTCACGCCATGACTCTCTCTCTTCCAGAAATCCTCAATGTCTGTATGTTACAGCAAAGCTATAGTTCTGGGGAAAAGCAGGTGTTTTTGGGAGTTGTCACCATCTTCTTTGGAGAGAGAAAATACATGTAAATAATTTCTCAGAAAGTATCAGGAATACTCACAAGCAAAGAAAAGTATACAGTATATTGTTTAAGGATATATACATTTAAGATAAAACTATTTTATAGTTGAATTCTAGAAGGACCCATTGCTGTTATTTTCATCATTATGCTTAATAACTACACAAATGTTCCATGTGGCCTTTTGTGTATCTCCAACTTTGATTAGAAAGAACAGTAAAGGAAATAAGCAGAAAATAAGAACCCTGTCCTAGAATCCATAAGACTAGTTCTAATCTCAAGATTATCTAGAAGGTCTTTGAGCAAATCACCCCCCGCCCCTGTTCCCTGTGATAGAACCTCCATTTGTGTGGTCCTTTCCACCTGGAGCATCTAACTGGTCTCTAGGTCTTCCATTGCCCATGCAGGGTTGATGGAAGAGCAGTGAGCCTGAGCATGGCAGCCACCAGATGTCACTCTTACCACATGGGAGTGAGGATGCTACACTCTGCCACAGTCATAGCGCCCTTCCCCAGGCCCGAAATCCAGATGCATTTTTCTAGGGGAGAGACATGGAGGGTGGCCGCTTCTCCCATTTGGCTGTAAAGACTTGGAGCCTTCTCTAGAGCTCAGCACGTGATGTGAGTATAAGCTACCTACTGGGTCCATCATTTCCTTTTACGGTAAATCTCTTCCTGTCCTTTAGCAGATGACAGTCCAAAGTATCAGCCAGGATGCATGTCCTCCTTTCACTGGGTGGACGCTTTTTCTTTTATCAGGCTGGACAGGTTATGTCAGATTCACAAGTCACAAATGGAGGTGCTCAGATGTGGCTACCTGCCCAGCCTGGTCCTTTATGCATACAAAGTAGTGATCATTTGCACACTATGATTCAGGGGATACCAGGAACATGTCTATGTTAGTTGTCTAGGGATCATCTTTAGGAATTCATTACTTTGGGTTAACTATTTTAAAAATTTAATAATACTCCCAAGAGCTTTCACTGATTAGTCATTAACATCCTAATATGAATAAGTGGAGAGAGTTTTGATGGGAAACATCTTAACATTTAAAGGAAAAAGCAAGAATCGGCCAGGGTCTGTTGACTCTTCCCCTCATCAGAGCCTCTGGCACCTCACTCCCCCTGCCATCATTCCACTGCTTGCCTTTCAGGGGTATGTGGGGACCTGGGAATATGGTAGCCTTGGTTTTTTCTAAGACCTTAGATATAGGTCCAAGCTAGGATATCTATTGAGGGATTTCCCTTGGACATAGAACTCTGAGAAAATGAGACACTCTAAGGACGTTTTAGAAGCCTGTTACCCATCAAAGGTTTTGGGGAAAACTCTTTGATTGAGGATTACCAGCCAACCCAGCTCTTCCCTAATGGGTTTCTCCTTCCCTATTCTCTCCTTTTTCAATTGTCTTATAGGATAAGGCCAGATTAATTTTGCTAAATTGATATTCTAAACCTGCTAAACTTTGCCCCAAATACTTTGCTGCTCCTCATAACCTACAGAATAGGGAGCAGAAAAAAACCAAAATTCTCATTCTAGGAGTCCAGGTCCTCTATGGTCTGACAACTGCCCTCTTTAACCTTATTTCTGCATCCTTCCAGCTAGACTAGATCTCTTGTGATGTTAATGTTGTGTCTTTAAATAAGGGTTCTCTCTGTCTGAGATATCCGCCCTGTTGCCTATTTAAACATATCCAAATATTATAAATGCTCTCACTTTCACTCCCATAATTCTTAATTTTAGAACTGTAGATCTCTCAACTCCTGCAGTTAATTAGTTAAATCTCTTTAATGGTACTTGACTGCTTCAATCTTGTGTAAGAGCTTCTCCAATAACCTCTTAAGTAGAATATAAATTAAACAGTGAAGGACAGAAACTAGGTCTTACCATCTTAGCAGAGAGCTTTCAGTAAGAGATCAAGTCACTGCATGAATGAATAAATGACTGCATGAAGGTAAAAGACCCTGACGCTAGCTAAGGTCGTGGAACATTACGTGATTCCAGCATTTCCCCCAGATGGGCTCTCCTAACATAGACTTAACAGAGCAAGGAGACATTGGGCAAGATCTCCATCTCTTTTGGAACTACCACGACTCTTTGCCTTTTGAATGAATGACCAAGGAGGGCTCAAAGCAGGTTGGGGAAGAGCTTGGTCTCCTGTGACTCTGTAAAGTCAGAGTCTCAGAATTAAGGGAAACTCATAGGCTAATTCTGGGCTCTGGGAATAAGGAGATCCTTAGGACATATGTTTTTGATGCTCCATTGGAAGGATATAAGAGATCTTTCATAGTTGGGGACCTTCTCATGTTCTAGTTGTAATCATTCTAGGGCAGAATTTCTCAACCACAACCCTATTAACATTTTGGACTGAATAATTCTTGGTTGTGGGGTGTCTGCTGTATGCTTTGTAGGATGCTTTGTCGCATTCCTGGCCTCTACCCATTAGGTGCCAGTAGCATCCCCATCCCATAGCTCCAGTTGTGACAACCAAAAAATGCTCTGGGTAACATTTGCCCACCTCTGGTTGAGAACTGCTGTTCTAGGAAATTTATTGCATTGTCAATTTCTTGAGGACAGGGAATGTTGACTGAGTTGCTTTGCATCCTCCAGCTCCAAGGAGGTGTCCAGCACGTAGAATTTATTCTTTCTGTTATTCATTGACTTTTTATTGAGCCTTTCTATGAGCTACACCCTGTTCTATGCACTTTGGATACATCAGGGAAGAGGCTGTCAAGATCCTCGTGGTACTTATGCTCTAGAGGCGGCTCTGAGTGTCATCTGTGGTGGTGATCTGAATGGTGCCAGTTATTTTAACAGCTTCTTTTTCACCCTGGTGAAAGGCGGCCCAAACTCTGATGACTCTATGTCTAGGTCATCATTTGGGAACACTCACATCATTTGTTCTCACAGGAAACATTAAACTAGAATTAAGCTCACACGTGCTTTTCCTACTTCTTTTCTCCATGGTAGAGCCCTGTTTCCTGATAAACCAAAGTGAGCTCCTTCCCCATAGGGAGGTGCCAGGGGTGGATGAGGAGGGGCCTCTGTGACTGCATGCAGAGAAAGCAGGAAGGAGTGAAGGGGCAAAGTTTGTCTTAGAAGATAGGTACCAACAGTTGGCGTATTTCCTCAGCATGTTGTGAGGTAGAAAGTGTGGAGTCTTGGCATTTCCCAGGCAGAGGCTCAATCTTAGGTCTGTCCTATCAGAAAGTTCTTACGCATATCTCAAGAACCATTTCAGCTCTCACATTTGCAGTCATGTCTTTCCCAGCTCCCCTGGCAGTTAGTCACTTGTTATCTGTGTTCCTGCAGCACTTTTAGGGGTTGCCAGAGCACTTACTATATTGCTAAAGGGGAGTGCTTCTGCTGATTTGAAATTTCCTTGCTTAGCACAGTTACTAAAGCATAGATAGTGCCCAGCAAATATCTGTTGAATAAATGAAGTATAGGTCAAGTGGTTCACAAAATAGGGCCTCAGTGGCATCAGAGGATGCAAATTCTAGTCCGACTTTGTCACATAGTGAATCTGCAGACAAGTTATACAGCTAAAATGTTCACATAAAATCATGTACCAATTGAGGGATTATTATGTGGGACAGGTTTATAGCTATTGAATTTACCTAGAGCGACTTCTGTCTCTCTCTCCTCTCTCTCTCTCTCTCTCTCTCTCTCTCTCTCACACACACACACACACACACACACCATCACACCACAAAATATCAGTGAAATGCCCACACTTATGACAAGAGTATACAGTTAACCTTGTCCTCTGGATCTCCATGTCGAAGCCCAGCCCCACTGGCAATGCACAGCACGGCTCTGTCTGTCTCCTCCCCACCATTGTTACCTACCTGAAGACTTCAAACCCCCAGCCTGCCAAGGCAGTGAACAGTCTGGGACTCAGATCTCGAGCTGGGTTCATGGCACAGCCACTATTCAGTCCCAAGGAGGAAGCAATGGTAACGATCAGGAGGCCGATGATAATGGGCTCTAGGCCTCTGGGGGCTCCCAAGTTTCGGGAGTCGAAAATGGCAAAGACAATCATGAGGAGTATCGTGGTGGCCACCACCTGGAGGGGGAGAGGTTGAGTCAGGGCTTTAGCCTGCATTCTGTTTACCTACAGGCCTCAAAACCACCCCTTCTTTGCTAACAACGTGCCGAGTAATAACTGACATGTACTGGGTGAGTACATTGTGCATCTCTCTTCTTTCCACAGCGATTCTAGAGGAGATGCTGCTATAATTCTCATTTACAGATTGCTTACCCGCCCAAGCCCACACTTAGTAGGTGGCAGTCAGGTTTGGATCCAGAAAGTTTGGCTCTAGAGACTGTTACCTTAATACCACACTATCTTTCTAAGCTACTACCGAGCTAAGTAGAAAGGCAAGCTGCAGACAGAAAAAATGAACGAAAAGTTTGTTCAAATTGGTGAGAAAAGCTATGTGAGATATCAATAGATGAATGTGCAAAGGAAATGAACAGAAAATTCAAAAAAAGGGAAAAAAAAAGAATTAGAAAACCAGTGGTAAAAACTCATTTGTAATAAAATAAATGCAAACAATAACCAAATGTTAGGAAAAGGATAGCGGTTACTTCAGGCTTTTCGAATAGATCTAAATAAGCACTATGCTTTTAAAAGGAGACTCAGCAATAATTTAGCAATATGTATTCCAAAACATGAATTTATTTATACAATATGATGCTGTTTGATATTTGAGAATTACACCATGGGAATACTCTAAATCATGGAAAAATTATTTTTAAATGTCCACTTTAGCAAAATTTATAGTACTGAAAAACTGGAAACTTTTACTCTTTTTTTATGGTCTACTATATAGCTATTAAAAACTATAAACATGGAAGCTATGTACTAATATATTAAAATGCTTATGACATTAAGTGAAAAAATTTTTATGTGCTTTGTGTTTTATACAGCTGTCCCTTGGTATCTGTTGGGGATTGGTTCCAGAACTTCCTACAAATACCAAAAATCCATGGATGTTCAAGTCCCTAATATAAAATTGTATATTATTTGTATATAAACTGTACACATCCTCCTGCATACTTTAAATCATCTCTAGATTATTATAATACCTAATATAATATAAATACAGTATAATTTAGGGAATAATGACAAGAGAAAAAAAGTCTGTACATGTCCAGTACAAATGCAAATTCAAAAAATATTCTTGACCCATGGTTGGTTAAATCCATGGAAGCAGAATCCACGGATTTGTAGGGTTGACTACATCTGGATTTGTACGGTTGACTCTATTTAAAAACACACATTAAGAAAAATTTTGAGACAATGAACAAAAATGATAATAGGTATTCTGAACTGGCCAGTGATAGCTGGTTTCTATGTTCTTCATTTTCCAAACTGCTATTTTACTTTAACAGTAAAATGATAGCTATTATTTATTGAACATTTATTATGTGTCAGGTACTTCATATGCTTTATCACGTTAAAACTTCCTAATCATGCTGTGAGGTAAATCTTGTTTTTATTCTCAGTTTATAGATAAGAAAACTTGGGTAGAACAAGGTTCAGACTTGTTCTCAGTGACTTGCCCAATGTCAAACTTGTAAGCAGAAGAATCGGGATGGGAATCAGGCAACTGATTTTAAAGTTTAAGTTCATTATCATTTCATCTGCTTTCCAAAATAAAAATGTTAAAAGAATTTTTGGCCGGGCGCGGTGGCTCAAGCCTGTAATCCCAGCACTTTGGGAGGCCGAGGCGGGTGGATCACGAGGTCAAGAGATCGAGACCATCCTGGTCAACATGGTGAAACCCTGTCTCTACTAAAAATACAAAAAATTAGCTGGGCATGGTGGCGCGTGCCTGTAATCCCAGCTACTCAGGAGGCTGAGGCAGGAGAATTGCCTGAACCCGGGAGGCGGAGGTTGCGGTGAGCCGAGATCGCGCCATTGCACTCCAGCCTGGGTAACAAGAGTGAAACTCTGTCTCAAAAAAAAAAAAAAAAAAGAATTTTTAATTAATATTAAAACATACATGTTCCCCCAATAGCACTCTTCTTTAGAAAGCCTTCTCCAACTGTCTCCTGCAGAGGAAAAGCTCCTCCCTCCAGGCCTCCATGGAATTCTGACTTTTGTTCTATCACTGTCCTTGTCACTCTGCAAAAGAATATCTGTTTACTTGTTAGATTGAGACTCAGGCTCTGAACTTGTTGAAGAAGAAAGAGTGCAGAGCTGTACCTGGCTAAGTAGGTGCCCAGTAAGTAGTTACTGGGTAAATAAATGATTGATTATTAATTAAACCATGGAAAATGCTTTATCAATATTTAGAGGTAAACAATTTAGTAATCTTGAGATAAGGTGACCCAAAAATATGGTCGTGATGGCCAAGGTCTCTGTTGGGTGTTGACTGACTGATAACTGGCAGTTTTTGGAACTGTCTCCAACGCCTAAGGAATACAGAGAGCCTTCAGTGTTTCCTAATGGTTACAGCATCAGGGTTTTCTTTTTTTTTTTTTTTTGAGACGGAATCTCGCTCTGTGGCCAGGCTGGAATGCAGTGGCACGATCTTGGCTCACTGCAACCTCCACCTCCCGGATTCAAGCAATTCTCCTGCCTCGGCCTCCCGAGTAGCTGAGACTACAGGCGCACGCCACCACACCCAACTAATTTTTGTATTTTTAGTAGAGATGGGGTTTCACCATGTTGGCCAGGGTGGTTTGATCTCTTGACCTCATGATCTGCCCACCTTGGCCTCCCAAGAGCATCAGGGTTTTCTAATATTTGCTTTTTCTGCTTGACAATGTACATGGTAATGGGCTTAAAAACCACAGACCTTAGAGAAATTGCCAACTCACTCTGAGACAAGGACACAATGAAGAAAGCTCAGAATATGGTATGAAGGTCAACGTTGATCAAGATAACTTTGGGAGGCTGAAGCAGATGCATCATGAGGTCGGGAGTTTGAGACTAGCTTGGGCAACATGGGGAAACCCTGTCTCTACTGAAAACACAAAAATTAGCTTGGAGTGGTGGTGCACGCTGGTAATCCCAGCTACTCAGAAGGCTGAGGCAGGAAAATTGCTTGAACCCAGGAGGCGGAGGTTGTAGTGAGCTGAGATCAGGCCATTGCACTGCACTCCAGCTTGGGAGACACAGCGAGACTCTGTCTCAAAATAAAAAAAAAAATAAAAGAAGAGATTCAGGCTAGATACCAAGCAATTTCGTTGTGACCAGAAGACTTGGTGAAACATCTTGATGACAGGAATTGGAAAATGTGTGAAATTCTACAAGATCCCATTAGAAGAACAAAGGTGGAAGAAAGAGAGAGAGGAAGGAAGGTCAGGAGGAAGAGAAGGTTCGCTAAAGGCAGAGAAACTACTTCTTGTTGACTGCCTAGTATGCACCACGTATTTTATTGCTGTGGTGTATTAGTCAGATGTTATTAATGCCACTTATCAGAAGACTAAACTGAGGCTTTGGAAGGTTCTCGGTAACTAGCACAAGGGCAAACTCATGGTAAGAGGCAGGGCCAGGACCGGGTCTCCCTGTAGACTGCAGGATTTCGAGGAAGGCTCATGATAGTATCCTGCCTTGTGTCAGGGAGACCTGAAGACTCTCAGGAGGGAAGCAAGGATGTGTCTATAGGAAGGAGGCAAGCACTGCCCAGGACTCAGTGGTGAGGGGACTCTCTGGGCTGAAAATCAATGGGGATGAGGCTTCTCTTTACTCCCCAGATCCTTGGAACAGCCTGAGACTACAGGGAAGTGGCTGTGAGTCCAAATCACAAGGAACAAAGACAAAGTTCTTTCCAACTGAAGTCAGGGTTTGAGACAGTCAGCATTCTTCTTCTCTTGTCTCCAAAAGAAGTGAGCTTAATTCACATGAGAAATTTCCAAAGTCCTTCAACAGTTCTTTACTTCATTCCTATCTTCTTCATTATAGGTGCATTTGGCCTGAACTGAATGGCGATAGTAACCTCAAGAAACTTTGCAACTGTTATCCATCCCAGAGTTTATTCTGGAGAACCCCTTGGTACTGTTATTGGCTCAGCAAATACAGTTAGTTGCTTTAGGTCTGTGTGGGCATTTAAGGTTTAAAAGGTCCCTCACTCCCTGTCCTTCCTGAGCTGCCTGTGAGAATAGACTCCTGGTGCTTTGAAGCTAGAAAAAAATTGCCTTGTCCATCTCCCTCTCTTAACAGACATACCCAGAGGTCAGGGAGCCCAGTCATCTTGCCTTCAGAAACTTCCTCCTCCTCCCTTTGTTCTTTCCTCATACCTGTTCCTGTATTGCTTGTCCTTATTTATGAAACAACTACCCTCCTGCCCTCTTCCTTTAGATAACTCCAGTGTTCCCTAGTTGGAAAACTCCTTCCATTTCTAACCAGCTAATCTAGTCTCAGAGCTAGAAAGGAGCTGGAAGGTGATGCATCCCACACTGTCCACCATCTGATGTTTGAATCTCCTCAAGAATCCCTCCATCCCCACCCCTGAGAAGTGGAGGAATAGTCCAGCCTCTGACACCCCCAGTGACTCTTGTCCTGGGGCAACAGGGCCTATTTTTAGCTCAGCCCTGTTTCTAGAAAAGTCTTCCTTCTGTCACATGTAACTTTATTTGACCATAATTTCATTCATTTGTAGACTCATCTATTCATTTAATAAATATTTTTTTGGCACGTATTATGTACCAGGCATTATGGTTCCACCAAGTCTCCTTGGGGTAGAAGGTATATATATATATCAATTCTAATCTCCTTCCCACTTGACATCCCTTCAGATCTTTGACAGCTACCATCGTGTGCAATCACATTGCTTCTCCCTCCCCACCCACACCCCACACCTCCTATGTAGACCACATAGACCTCTTCTCCACCCAGTGCTTGTGCAACATCATTGCCTTTTCAGGTTCTTCTTCTTCAATAGCTTATCCCCTACAAGGGTAATATTTGGAAGTGAGCCTAACACTCACAGTACCGAGTGGAGTAAGAGCCTCAGCTACTTCATCTGAATACAATGCTTTATTAGTGCAGCTTATGGTAACATTCCTTTTTTTTTTTCTGGCAGCCACATCTCTCTGTATCTTTTCCACTGAAACTTTTTCTATTATTCTAGCTCCTCTAGGCTCTCTGCTTCAAATTTCTATTATAATATGTTCCCTATACTCCACTTTGCTATCTAATTATATATTTTTTCTTTTCTTTCCTTTTTTCCCAGACTGAAGTGTAGTGGTGTGATCACAGCTCACTGCAGCCTCCAACTCCTGGGTGCAAGCTATCCTCCAACCTCAGCCTTCCAGGTAGCTGGGACTACAGGCAAGCACGACCGCACATGGCTAATTTTTGTATTTTTGGTAGAGGCAGGGTATTGCCATGTTGCCCAGGCTGGTAGTAAACTCCTGGGCTCAAGCGACCTGCCCACCTTGGCCTCCCAAAATGCAGGGATTAAGATGTGAACCACCATGTCCAGCCCTATCTAATTATATCTTATTTTGCATTGTTTCCTTATTCAATGCTGTTCAACTAGATTCTACACTTCTGGGCAGATACTGTTTAATGCATTTTTTTATTATTATTCTTTTTATCCTCATAAGTAACTTCATGACCGCTCATATTATCCCCATTTTACAAGTGAAAAACTTGCAACCCAAGAAGTTCAGTAGTTTGCTGAAGCCATGTAGGAAGTTGGAGGCAGAACAGGTATTTTAATTCAAGCGTTCAGACTCTGCATCTTGGATCTTTACAACTCACATTTACTTATCAGTCTTTCAAGCACCAGACACAGGGCCAAGCACATAGTGAGTTTTTAATAAACACTTGTTGCCTATTTGATTTACTGATTAAAGTGGAAAGTGAAAAGGCTGAGGACATGAGGGCATAGTTTTTCATCCATACGTTGAATGGAAGAAAGCATAGATGATGAACTGGAAGACAAATTTTATACACATGCCTGTTCTGATCTGCCCCACTGTATAAGTCCTGATTGTAGGAGAAGAACTTAGAGATACTGAAAAATGTAGCCTTCCTTCCACTGCCCTGACCAAGATGACCAGCAGCCTTTCTGGGACACGGTAAGGGAGGAAGAGTCTTTTGAGTGGACAATGTTAGTCCTACCATAAACTGACCAGATAGGTGTGCTATTGGTTACACTACAGTATGCTTGGGTGGCAGAAGCTTGTTTAAATGTCAGTAAGGCAGAGATACTCCTAGCCACCTTGAGAGTTTACATAAATAAACCTATGCACATGGTGAGACAGAAAGGATCGATGATACCTTAGGCTCAACTTCCACCCTTCCCAGTATTTGATTTGACATAGAAATGTCTTCTTTTGTGGCCTCCACACTTAGACCACGTGTTCAAGAGAAACAATAGGGAAGTGAACTCCATTTGTGTCTACAGGGGTTGAAATGTTTAGTCATTCACTCTTTTCTGGATCTCAACTAATGTGAAACAAGGGTATATACTGAAGAGGAAGGAGAAAACTTTTCTGGTGTTATCAGCTCCCTGCAAAGGTAAAATGATTATCAAGAAAGCTTGGGTTATGCCTGGAAACCTCTGCCTTTCGAAATACAACCTCTCCTTTCTGATTGGTCTCTAATTCTCCAATGCATTCCCCTTATGAGAGCATATCTTTTTACCAAAGTTAAGTCTTTGTTGAATCTACACTTACTTGATCTGCAAACGCATTCGTCAGAGATAGATATGGAGCTGGGTATGTTGCAAAAATGTGTGCTGTTGCATTTTCTCCCACGATCAGCAATTTTCCACCAGCAAAGGACATAAGTCCATCTAAGAAAGACAAAGCTCTGGCACATTAGTGTTCTCTGAGAAGAGCTGAAGGAGGCCTATGCCAAGCCTTGTGCTAAACAACTGCAGTCACTCAGGTTGAGTTTGGCATAGCCATGTCATTTGTTTCTCTCTGCGTCCTAGGAATGATAGTTTTAGAGATGCTCAGGCAAATCCCAGGATGACAGGTCAAAGGAAGAAGGCCCTTGGCCTCTCTGAATGCCCACTCCAAAGTGGCACAAATTATCTGTCAATAGGGTCCTGGGAATGAATTCTCTTTTGGGGGAATTCTTGCAGTTTTTGAGATCAATTAAAAGCCAAAGCAGGGTTTAGTCTTGCTCTAGAAAGAATTTGTAATTCCCAGAGGGCTCTCAGTAACCCTTAATACCACTCCAGAATTTGAGGGTGTTGCAGTATCCTGAAGATGCCCCTAGAGCCAGGGGTAAGGCAGCCACTGTCACAGCCAGCCCTGACCCCAGGCTGTTCTTGCCGCAGCAGCGGGCTCTTAATTTCCGGTGTGGTCTTGAATCCCTTTTAGACTCTAATTCTCAGAAAGACACTCTATGGAGAAAAGCCCTTTTCCATAACCTATTTCTTTCTCATTTTCTTTTTTCTTGTTTTTGGAGACAGGGTCTTGTTCTGCTGCCCAGGGTGGGGTGCAATGACATGATCCTGGCTCACTGCAGCTTTGATCTGGGCTCATGCAATCCTCCCACCTCAGCCTCCTGGGTAGCTGGGACTACAGATATCAGTTACTACATCTGGCTTATTTAAAATTTTTTTTTGAAGAGATGAGGTCTCCCTATGTTGCCCAGCTGGTCTTGAACTCCTGGACTCAAATGATCCTCCTGCTTCTGCCTCTCAAAGTGTTGGGAGCCACCACACACCCAGCCCTCCATGACCCATTTCTCTAAGGCCTGGTTCATAAATTCCACTTCCTAAGGTCTTCAGCTTGGGCATTATAATGTATTAAGGCTTACCTTGGGTTAGAAGGAAGGAGCTGCTTTAACAGTTGATTTCATGGGAACACCAAGGTTTTCTAGTTTGAAAGGCCTCGAGAGTCATCTAATTCAATTCACTCATTTTCCAGAGGAGGAAACTGAGGCTAGTCAAATCAGATGACTTATTTAAGTCACACAGGTATTTACTGAACAACTAGAACTAAAGTCTGGGTGTTCTATCACCAGTACTGTGTTTTTCCCAATGGCTATTGCAGAGTGGAAGCCCTAGCTATTTGATAGAAGGGCAGTGAGCCTCCCACCAGCCTGCATCTCTGCTGTGTCTCTTCAAAGACATCTTCCCAGAGTCCTTCTCTCAATACTTGATGGTCATACCTTTGCCACCAGAAAACACCTCCATTCCCTGGCAAATCAGAGACAGCAGTGGGGAAGCCATTGGCCTTTACTTGTTGTGTGCATGTTCATATTGTAGTGCTGGCTGAGCACAAAGATAGGCTTCCTTTAAGTTCTTCTCCCCATTTAAGATATGACATTTTCATTAAGAGGCTCTACGAATTTGCTGGAATGGTAATATGGTCTCATTTTCTCAAATTTAGAACTTCCTGTCACTTGCAGAACACTTTCCATCCTTACTATTTCTCACCTGTTCCTACCAAGTAATTCTGACTTTCAAATTATGCCCAGCTCTTCCTAACCTTAGGACTCAGGGACCTTACTCACCATAGTAAATGCCAAAGAGGGTTGCGGCCCCCACAAAGGCTCCCAAGAACTGGGCTCCCACATAAAATGGCAATTTGAACCATTTCATTCGTCCAAAGAGACACATTGCAAAAGACACAGCTGGGTTGATGTGGCCACCTGCAAAGAAGAGAAGATTGGAGAAGTGAGAGGGCAGGCCTGGAAGGAGAATCATACAGAAAACCATCTAGAGATCTCAGGTGGAATTCAGTCTCCTAGGTAGAGAACTACCACATGTAAGGAGAAAGAAGCATGTGTGTGCATGAGAGGAGAGAGTGTGTGTATTTGAGCGGGGAGAGAGGGAGGACTGATAATTTTCATGGCTTTTTCTTAATAGGGTTTTATCTGTCAATCAATCTATATCTATCTATCTATCTATCTATCTATCTATCTATCTAGCAATCACCCCAAACAGATTGATGTAGCTATTAATTATGTTTTAAAAGTCAATATGCTTATGTGATATATATATATATATATATATATATATATATATATGATTTAAATCTATGTCTAGCAATTCCTCAGGCCATGTCCAGAGGATATAAAAACAAGCTTAAGACTGAAAAGAGATGTATCTTTAGGGGAAAATGACCGTGGGTTGCTGAGGGTAGGAGCGTAGTTGATTTTGAGGTGGTCACAGTGTTTGAGTGGCTTGTTCTCGGTGCCTCTGCATGAACAATGCATTTCTCTCATACACAGAAATGTAGCAACCCTTCCCTGAGCCCAACCCAAGATCCAGCTAGAGAAATCAGCTTCCTTGACTCTCATCCAGCCATAAAATCAGATAGAGAATTTGCTCTGTGTTTGGTCTCTAACATCCCCAGCTGGCTTTGCTAGTAACAGCAACAGCATTTATGAAATCCTTGCCAGATACTACTGTAGGGGCAGTAGGTGCATTTGATCCTCTTAAGAACCCAATGAGATGGGCATTACTCCAGTTAACAAGTGAGAAAACTGAGACATGGATGGAAAGTAAGTTTCTTAAGGCTACATGGTCAGTAAGTGGAAGAACCGAGATTTAAATTCAGGTTTATCTGAATCCTAGAGCCTGTGTTCACTGCTATACTACTTCCAGCCCATCTTCATCGTGTTTATAAAGGCTTCTCTGCTTTTGTGGCCAGAAAAATAAATAAAGAATTAAAAAAAAATTCTCTGAGCATATAGGCTCACTTTATAGTGAAAAAGGATGTTCATTTGAGGAATACAGATGACGTTTTGTGTGGAGGGAGAATCAGAGACACCACGTTGAGATGTGGACTTTCAGCCTGTGGACTTTGTTGTAAACAAAGGAGAGATGACACTGATGGTGGTGATGTTGATGATGATGATGCTGATCCTGTACAGAACCAGTAGGTGCACTTGTTACCAGAAGCCTCCATTAACCCTGCAGAGAAAGCTATGCTTTTTCCAAGTATCCAGGGCGAAGTGAGCTTGCAATGGGTTGGGGGATTCTGGCTGCTGGCTAAACCACAAGGCTTCTTTTTTCACCTGCCCCTGCCACTTAGCAGCTACTATGAGCAAGAAAATGCCAGTGTTTTGAAGCACAGATGACTTCCTGAAGCCTTATAAACACTTCAGCTGTTGTGTTTTACTTTTAAAGCCAGGAGAGCCACAGTTCTGGAGACTAGCAGGACACCTTACCAGGAAGGCTGGAAACAGGGGTCAGGAGGGAGGAGAGGGCATGCAGGGTAGTGGGAAATTCCTCTTCTCCCAGAGGCTTGCTGCAGAGTAGCTGTCTCCAACTGCCTGGAGTTAGCCATTGTGAAAGAACAAGGGGTGGGGTCCCAGGCACAGTGGCTCATGCTTGTAATCCCAGCACTTTGGGAGGCCAAGGCAGGTGGATCACTTGAGGTCAGGAGTTCGAGAACAGCCTGGGCAATATGGTGAAATCCAGTCTCTATTAAAAATACAAAGACTAGCTGGGCGTGGTGGCTCCCACCTGTAATCCCAGCTACTCAGGAGACTGAGGCAGGAGAACTGCTTGAAGGAGGCAGAAGTTGCAGTGAGCAGATTGTGCCACTGTACTCCAGCCTGGGCGACAAAAAAACAAAAAACAAAAAACAAAACAAGGGGGCCATAGGGCCGTAAGGGATCATCTCTAATCCAACTCCCTTGAGTTGAGTCTACTAGTGGAGATTTCTTTTTAATAAGTTCCTTTTCCAAAATAAATTTTCTCATAAGTACGTTTGTGTTTGTTAGCTCCTCCTAAGCATCCTGAGACTGGAACTATTATTTATCTTGAACCTCACATGATGGAAGGCACTTAGTAGGTATTCAATATGAAAGGTGAAGAAATAATCAGAGGCCTTATTTAGATAGCTCAGACTACAGAGATCTACACAGAAAGTTGTTTGGGGCTCAGAGAGAGAGTGTCTTGGAGGGTTGTTTGGGGCTCAGAGAGAGTATGTCTTAGAGGGTGCGTTGCAAAGCAGTGAGTAAAAGGGCTCAAGAGGAGGCAGAAAGGTTCAGAAAGAGAGGTGGACAAGGGGCATCCTGATGCCTCTGGTTAAAGGCCAAGTGGCTCCTAGAACTCTCTCCCTGCAGGGATGAGTGGTCACCCCAGCTTATCACAAGGACAAGGCAGAGCAGTGTGTTGGAAAGAACGTGAGTACTAGAGTCAGAGAGTCCTGCACTCAACTCTTGGCTCTGCTAAGGTTGCCGGGACAATCAGATTATTCACATAAAGAGCCCGTGGGTGCAGCTGGAGCCCACAGGGTACAAGATGAAAGTCTTAGGTGAGCAGAGGGAACTCCTTCAGTGTTCTGTTCTATGCAGATTCTCTCCTCCTCACCACTCACACATAATCCCGTGATAAAGGTAACCCTATATTTCATTTGTTGGGAAAGCAAGGTTATTTGCTTTTTTAATAAGTCTATTTTAGTCATAAAATGCTACATCAAAAGCAATTATCATTAGACAGCCCAAATGCTTTGTGTGGGATTCGACATAGTTAGGGCCTTGTGACCTCTGACTGACTGGATTTGACTGGCACATTCCCAAGGGAGCAGGATGCTGTAACTTCTTTACAATAAGGTGATGTTTTATATTTAAAAGACAAATATCTGCTGACCTCACTAGCCTGTGACCACAAAATCAGATAACATTCATATTCATGCCCAGTATACATTGGTTATTTTTGGAATCTTCAAGAGGATCTCACAAACCAGCATGTTAGCCGTAGCCATGATGAGAAAGTCACCTCCCACAATCTTCTCCTATTCCTACACCTGCTAAAGCTGATACTGATGCTGTTGTCCACACAGATGTCATGATGGGCCAGTGTGTTGTCTCTGCATGTTCCCAAAGCCACCAGTCCTCAGGGAGCCTGAACTGTGCTAGATTTCAAATAGGGATAGAATGGTAAGGGCTGCCTTTCCAAGCCAAAGCCACCATTTTCCAGCCAGTCTCAGACACCACTCAATTTGTATTTTAGGGTCTCACAGTCACTTCTAAACATTTTGGTCAGGCCCTGACTCTCACCCAGAAACATAGCTTCTACTCAAAACAGTCCCATCAGTTTTGGCCCCTACTCTTCTAACTACAGGGACTCAACCCCAGTTTAGGGGCCACAGAAGAGTTCACGCCATTTCTTCTCTCCTTCCTCTTCCTGCTGGTTTTTTCCCTTTTTCCTCCTACAGTGACTGCTAAAATCCCCAGGTATATCAACGGACACAAACAGATGTGGACTGTGGTGGTGACGGGTGTTCACAACAGTCTTAGGGTATGGGTCCAATTAATTCTGAGTAACTACTTGATGATGTTCAGTTTGGAGTGTTACGCAGGCAAAATGCTTCAAAACCACGTCTCTACCTAAAAAAAGGCTGAAAATATGGCTACATCTACATTGCCTGGTGAATGCAGTGGGAGCTTATAGGGAGAGCAGTTAAGCCTTGGCATATTTAGGGCAGTCCCCTGGTTTTTCTTGTGCCCTTCTTGGAGTTTGCCTTTAGGTAAGCAGTACAGTGCTGGGATCACAGCAAAAGGTGGACAAGAGATTGAATGAGACACTGTGCATGCTAACAAATCACATGTATAAGACACTGTAACCTTGACCACCCTTGGATCTGAGTCTAGCTGTAATATGGAAAGGGTGCCAGCCAGTAAATGGCCATTCCAGATGCACAGCCCAAGGAGCTCCCAGGGAGCCTAAGCAATCATTCTGCAGTGCCACAAAGGCAGTGTTTGCTACCGGTCCACCAGTCCAGCAAGCTTAACTGCAGGATCCTCTGCCAAAATAGTCTGCTTGTAAAGTCCTCATAATAAAGCATTGGAAATGCTGTGTAAGAATGGGGAGGTGTTAGCTGGGTGCAGTGGCTCATGTCTGTAATAACAGTGCTTTAAAAGGCTGAGGCAAGTTGATTGCTTGAGTCCAGGACTTTGAGACCAGTCTGGGCTACATGGCAAGACATTGTCTCTGTAAAAAATGTGAAAAATAGCTGGGTATGGCGGCTCGTGGCTGTAGTCCTGGCTACTGGAAAGGCTGAAGTGGCAGATGGTAGAATTGCTTGAGCCTGGGAGGTCAAGACTGCAGTGAGCTGTGATCCCACCACCACACTCCAGCCTGGGCAACAGAGTGAGACTCTGTCTTAAAAAACAAACAAACAAAACAAAACAACGAGGATGTGAGCTTCACTGTCATGGAGATCACGTGAACCTGGGTCAAATCTTGGTTCTGTCTCTTTACCAGTCAAAGGGCTTCCAGTTATTTACTGACTCCCTCTAAGTAGGGATTTCTCTGCAGAATGGAGACAGTAATACCTGCCTCAGAGTGCTGTTGTAAAGAAGAAGGAGATAAAGGTGGTCCAGCATCTAGCACAGTTCTTAGCATGTATGGTTACTCAGTCTCCTTTCATTTCTTACTACCAAGTCTTGACTCAATGCTCTGAGGATCCACACCAGGCTGCTGAAAGATTCTGAGTGCTTTTGGCAACCAGATCATTTCCACAGTCACTTCCTAAGTCCCTAGACTGCATGAAATAATCATCATTTCATTTTGCTTCAGAGAACCGTGTGATTGGCTTTTAATCAGTTCACTTCTCAGGGCAGGATTAGACTAAGACCTTGTAGATCAGATCTGAACTTCCACGAAAGCACTATCCATTTTGCAAGAGGCCCAGACTCTTCCTGTTTGCTGTAGATAAAGGTCCAGGACTTGCCTCTGTTGGAGTGATCGTCAGTGAGCTATTCACAGGGTATCTGGGAGTTGAATTTGAAATGTGGGCTAGAGCAAGTAAAAAATTCCATTGACTCATGGAGAATATGATGCAGTAGCCAGACTTAGGAATGAATCATTTATGAGCTCTAACCCCCATTTTTGTCTCTTGTTAAATGTTGTCTTTGCACAAGTTACTTACCATTGGTGATTTTAATTATACCTATAACAAATTAATTTTATCTATAAAAATGGGATCCAGTACACGCTCTTGCAGGATTTTTGAGATACAAATAAATTTTGGTATGTGATGCACCCAGCACTGTGCTGGCACATTGGAGTGGTTGAGTTAATAGCAGCATTCACTATTTCTACTGCTTACCAGAGACGCCGCCAGCCACATAAATGGCCATGGCAACTGCCATTGCAAATCCAACATTGATAGTAATGATCCCTCCAAAAAGTCCTCGACTGAGAATAGCTTGGGCAACAGAGCCGCATCCAAGCACCTGGAATGAGAGGAAAACTCAACAAGTAAGTGGGGATGGCTACTGTCAAAAGCAATGGAAACTCATAGTAACAAGAAGTTTTTCAAAGCAAACTCGTGGATTGAGTTGCCTTGGGTTTTCTGCAAATCCAATTATAATGATCCAGCTATGCACAGATAGCAAAATGGTGGACCCCAGGTTGCATCTGGCCTTCAGATAGATGAGTTTTGCTGCACCTGCACAATGTTTGAATTTTGCCTACATTTATAAGTCAGGTAATTTCATGCAATAATATAGGTATCTGATTTTCTTTAAAATTTAATTTTTAATTTTTAGACAATTATAGACCCACCTGTGTTGTAAAAAATAATACAGAAAAGTCCCATGTACCTGTTACCCACTGGTTCCTTTTAATCAATAAGAAGATCTGGTTATTCACAGAGAAATAATCAAGCACAGTAGCAGTTGGCAGATCCCTGTAGACAGAACTTATGCCTTCCCAACTGGCTCACTTCACTGCTCTTCACTCATTTAGATCACCCTCCTGGCCTCTGTAGGGATTTGAGTTTGACAGTCCTCTTCTTGTGGCTCCCAGTATAAAAGCAAGACTAGGCACACAAACCACCATACACACATCCAATAAAGGGGAAAGGCCATGTACCATGTCTTAGAAAGATTATCTGATGTGCAAGAAAACAAAGGAAAACTTTAGGGGGATAGATTTGGCAATCAGGACCCCCTTATTCTCATATATTTTCTCCCTGATGGGGCTATAGTTTTCTAGGGAGCAGAGGCTGCCAAACTCACTGCTTCTTGTATTTCCTATGGCACCAAGCCCAGTGCTGTGCTGATAGTAAGAATTCTGCAAACAGTTACACAGTGAAGTATGATAGTGAGTCTTCCACAATCTTCAGCTGGCAGAAGATATTTTGGAGAATGAAATCCATATTCAGAAGGGTTTGCAATAAATATATGTTGGTAAATCCATTCAGTAGACTACTAGGCAGCCAAATATATATATATATATATATATATATATATATAATGTCAGTGTGTACCAAAGTGGAAAGTTCTCCAAGGTATATTATTAAAATTTTAAAAAAGATGCAGAGCATCAGCAGAGCTAAAACATGCTGCCAATTGTATTGAATACATTACATGCATTTCTTTTTATTTATATTATTTCTTTCCATGAATACATAAGCAGCAGAAACGGGGTTAGATCCTAATGGATTGGGGGGAGTGCATGACTGGGATAGAGACTAGAAGATAACTTTTCATTGTATATCCTCTCCCTTTTTTTAAGTCCATATATTTCCTAATTTTTTAAAAAATGAGCCGCACATATTTACTGAACAATCAGTTAAAACCATTAAATCATAGTCCATTAAAGACATACTTGGTGAAGGACAGTTCTTGAGAAAGGAGAGCAGTTCCATACAAGTTTGGTAGGAAAATGAAACAGCAAATGGTCACCGGCTTTCAACATGCTGTGGTTTAAAAAGCTAGTGTGACCCTGGAGGCTAAGTGTAGGAATTATTAGATGATTAGATGTTTAGATGGAATCTAGCTGGTGTTTTATAACTAAAGAAGAGCAACTAACGTGAGGGAGGGCTTGGCATTGAGCAATACATATTATTTAGGGGCAGGAAAATAGAGCATATGAGGAAATGTTTCAGAAATAAATGTGTTTTAGGAAAAAGAGATTAGCAATGTGAAGGCTTTTTATCAGGAAGATAACAACCTGCTATTGTGTCATTTTATAAAGAGATGAAAATGGAAGCATCTAAAACTAAAATGTAAAAGGTTGCACAAAGACATTTTTTTATTATGATGAATTAATTCTAAATAGCTCCCTCAGGGCTCATTTGTGAGGTCCTTTAGAGGAGTATAGTTTACAAACAAGAGATATTTAATATGTATAGAATGATTTTTCTGGCAGCAGAGAAATTACGTAGATGATGCTTTCATGTCTCTTCCAGTCCCCAGTTCCAATACACATCTGCCTGTCTTAGCAAGCAGAGAGAGGGTGGAGAGCTTTGTACCCTATAGTGAATGTTAAATACAGTTGTAGCAAGAACATGTCCCCTTTCTCTTTTCAAAAAATCCCTTAAGTCCATTTTATAGCCTAACAATTTCACCTAGACTTGACATTATTTTTTCCAGAATCCTTATCTATTATGATAAATGTTGGAATTAAAACCACATTGGTATCTTTCTTTCATTTTAATGTAAATCCAATTAAATGCTCTGGGCACAACTTTCAGGCCAACTGATATTTTAGTAGTATCTCCTAAAATGAAGAATAAAACAACAGTGACAGCTGAGATTACTTGATTTAGACAACCAGGGCTAAGAAGAGACGCAAAAGAGAGAGGCCAGTCCTGAGCTATTATTGCTTTCAAAATAAGTGTCTCCCCTCTTTTATGGTCCTGATGTACATGCACTTGTGTTGGACTAGAGGGGACATAAAAGCTTTAAATGGCTCAAGTGGGCCCGTGGAGGCTTCTGCCTTGTCAAATTTCACTATGATTAATACCCTCCTCTTCCACTTTAGATGCTAAAAAGGCTTTTCTAAGGAGGATAATCAATGCTGCGTGCTGCAGGAAATAGGAGGAGAGATGAGCAATGTAGGAACTTCAGTTACCCTCATCAGCATTGCCACTCAGAAGACTGGAGCCCAGCTTTCCAGCATTGCATCTTAACTTAGACCTGTATTTATTATAGCCCAAAAAGCAATGAGAAGGCCAGGTAACTGCCTCCTGGTTTCTTCCCTTGCCTGCCTCCTCTTGCCTGTATTCACAGCACCAGGAGAGCAGATCATGGACATTCTAATGTATTGGAGTCTGCTTGCTGGCAATCTGGTCACCTACTCTGGTTGTGTGTTCAGTGTATTTTTTATTTCCTCCAAAAATGAGAGAACTGTTTTTTATGGTACTGACGATAAAAGTTCTATTGTGATTCCTTGTTCTCACCTTCAAGAACTGCCGTAACTTTCCCTTTTTAGACTCAGAAAGGCCCATTGTCATATCCAGTCTGTCTTGATTTTCCTGGTCTCCTCATCTAGAAAGCATTTTTAGGCCCATCACCCATTCGGATTCTTCTCAACAAACCTAAAGCTCTCCTCTGAAGTTCCGTTGTACTGTTTGTACTCTACAATAAGTACTTAGTTACCTTCCAAGTGTCTAATCTTGATTTCCTTATCTAGAAAACAATCTCTCGGGTTCCTTTCCATAATAACATTGCGGACATTCTAATGTATCATGGTCTGTAATATGAGAGTTTCTTTGATTTTTTTTTCTGTCTTCTTGGGTGTTCTGCTTCCTAAGTCCACCACCCACTCCTCCTCTGCAGGCCTACAGACCTTTAAGTTTTCTTCCACCTTCTCGACAGGACCTAGCACTTGCTCAATCTAGGTGCCTCCTCAAGAAGAATTAGAAAAGTCTCAAAACCATATAGGAGATGAAGGGCATGGCAAAGCCATGGACACAGTGAAGATCTAGTCTTCAAAGTTCCTCATTAATCTTTCATTCATGTTCTCCCAATAGCTTCACCAAGCCTTCTCTTCTCTTATCAGTACAACCCACCCAGCTGCCTTTCTGCACATAACACCATCTTCTAGTTGACTCAGCACCTATTAATGGTTGCGAAGACCAATGGTAACTCAGAATATCACACAAACTTTGTATTTCAGTTATCCAGCACTGAAGAATTCACTACCCCTGAACTTAGTGGCTTAAAATGATAACATTTATTTTGCTTATTAATCTGCAATTTGGGTGGGGTTTGGTGGGGCATCTCATCTCTGCTCTACTTGATATCAAATGGAGCGGCTCAAAAAGTGGAACATTGGAATTATCTCAAAGCTTGCATATTCATGCATCTGGTGGTTGATATTGACTGTGCGCTGATACCTTAGCTAGGACTTCCAAATGTCTTCTCCATGGGGTCTGGCTTTTTTACAGGATGGTGGCTGGGTTCCAAGACTGAGGATCATATAGGTTCCAGAGACTACTCTTAAACCCTGCAGCATGCCATCTCTGTTGTACCATTTTGCTGGTTCTGAATTCGATAGCACACAGAAGGCATGTCGTATAGGCATTCACCCTACAACATCTAAATAGGTGTTCATCTGACCCATATTGAATTACCTTCAGGGATAGGGGGCTCATTACCACATTAGGCAGCCTGTTCTATATACTTGTTATTGTTCCCATGTAAGGAAGCCTCCTTCCTTACATGAGGTTGGTGGCTTCCTTCCTATAACTTCTGTCCATTAGCCCCAGGCATACTGTTGAGACCAAGGAGAATAAGCCTTTCACATACCAGGCATTGCGACAAGTGGAGGGGCATAATGCCCTCCCCGGTTTCTCTCTTCGTTTGGATACTTGTTCCTTCATCTTTGATCTCTGCGGCTCCTCAGACTCCCAGTGAGCCTCACCTAGATAAGCTCTAGGTTGTCAGTGTCCCTCTTAAAACACAGAGCCCAAAAATGGACATAGTCCTCCCATATTTGCGTGTCACATTATGATGTGGTAATTGACCCTGTACCTTCTGACTCATGGCTTCTATTGCCATCTTGTGGGACACTTAGCCATGGAATGTTATTTTACTGTTTACATATTTATGCCTGATTTTCTCAATTTTGTAAGAAGATTTACAAGATAGGGCACTGAACTTTTTTTTGTCTGTGTAACAGCTTCTAGTATATTGGTTGTAATTAAATAACAGATCCTAGACATTATTTCCAGGGATGACACTTGTTGGCAATGTAGAGGAACATGTTATTTCTCATTCTCAGCTTGTTCTTGTGTTAAAGGGGAATGATGATATGTGCCAGGTTTGCATCATATGGTTTTTTGATAAATAATCAAATTAGATAACACTAATGAAGGCAGTATTTAAACAGCAAAGGGCAATAATAAGGGTAGGATATTACTGTTTTTAGTATAAGCTCAAAAATTCCAGTTTAGCATGAATAGGTTAAGAAAACAGACCGGTGAACTTAACTGCTAACTCACTGCCTGGCAATAAAAACAGAGAGAGAAAA